>NW_027590594.1:0-244000 GCF_964213995.1 Mustelus asterias
ACACACATACATTAATACACACATTTGTTGATAGAAGCAATCAGATTTAGACACTTACTCCCACTCACACACAAATTCAAGAACCAAAATTGCTGCAACACTCCAGAATAACGCACACTTAGGAACACTCGTCAGGTACTCTGTTGCTCACACACAAACACGCACACACACACTTGCATACTGGTACAGACAATATAGACACACGCAACACACACACGGTAGGGGGGCAGGATAACAGCTACTCCCTGTCCATTGATGGTGGGGTGATCAAGTAAAACCGCGTGACAGCCTGGAACTCAGGTCCACGTCCCATTTCTCACCTCTTGCAGCCTTCACCGACAATGGATAAACAGCGGATTCAGTCTCCTGCCCATTTCCGGCAAGAGGCTGAATAAATTATTTCAATTTATTTTAAAACAAATTTAAATGAAATTATCGAGCCTGGGATGGAATTGTGCGCCACACTTGCCTTTGCAGCCTCACCGTGAGAGGTTGGGTCCGGTGAGGAAAACAGCTGGCCACATGTATGAGGACGAGTCATGATGACCTCGCCGGGAGCACTGAAGGCCATTGAGGGCACCGGGCAAGGTCGAGGGCAAAGTTAGGTGCCCCTTGGGCAATGCCCACCGGGCAGTACCAGGGAGTGGGGCATGAGGTGGCGTGGTCTACAGGGGCGGAGCCTGAAGGTAACGGGGCCGACTCTGAACGTCGTTGCTGGGTCGGAGAGGGTCCCGTAACCATTGTGCCCGCTGTCTGTCGGGTGGGGTGGTCCCCGCTGCCACTCTGCACGTGATTGATGTTGGTAGGGAGGGGGACATCACTGCCTCTCTGCATCCACAGGGGGGTAGGGAGAGGGTCTCACTGCCTCTCTGCATGGACAGTGGGGTAGGGAGCGGGTCTTGCTGCCTCTCTGCATGGACAGTGGGGTAGGGTGGGGGGCATCACTGCCACTCTGCATGCACAGTGGGGTAGGGAGGGGGTCTCGCTGCCTCTCTGCATGCACTGTGGGGTAGGGAGGGTCTCTCTGCGTCTCTGCATACACAGTGGGGTAGGGAGGGTCTCTCTGCCTCTCTGCATGCACAGTGGGGTAGGGTGGGGGTCTCGCTGCCTCTCTGCATGGACAGTGGGGTAGGGAGGGGTCTCGCTGCGTCTCTGCATGCACAGTGGGGTAGGGAGGGTTCTCGCTGCCTCTCTGCATGCACAGTGGGGTAGGGAGGAGGTTTCGCTGCCTCTCTGCATGCACAGTGGGGTAGGGAGGGGTCTTGCTGCCTCTCTGCATGGACAGTGGGGTAGGGAGGGGGGTCTTGCTGCGTCTCTGCATGCACAGTGGGTTAGGGAGGGGTCTCGCTGCCTCTCTGCATGGACAGTGGGGTAGGGTGGGGGGTCTTGCTGCGTCTCTGCATGCACAGTGGGGTAGGGAGGGGGTCTCGCGGCCTCTCTGCATACACAGTGGGGTAGGGAGGGGTGTCGCTGCCTCTCTGCATACACAGTGGGGTAGGGAGGGGTGTCGCTGCCACTCTGCATGCACAGTGGGGTAGGGAGGGGGTCTCGCGGCCTCTCTGCATACACGGTGGGGTAGGGAGGGGTGTCGCTGCCTCTCTGCATACACAGTGGGGTAGGGAGGGGGTCTCGCTGCAGCTCTGCATGCACAGTGGAGTAGGTAGTGGGTCTCGCTGCCTCTCAGCATGGACAGTGGGGTAGAGAGGGGGTCTCACTGCCTCTCTGCATGGACAGTGGGGTAGAGAGGGGGTCTCACTGCCTCTCAGCATGGACAGTGGGGTAGGCAGGGGGTCTCGCTGCCTCTCTGCATGCACAGTGGGGTAGAGAGGGGGTCTCACTGCCTCTCTGCATGGACAGTGGGGTAGGGAGGGGGTCTCGCAGCCTTTCTGCATGCACAGTGGGGTAGGGAGGGGGTCTCGCTGCCTCTCTGCATGCACAGTGGGTTATGGAGACGTGCCCTGCTGACACTCTGCATGCAATTGGTGTGGGGGAATGGAGGGTGATTGGTCCAGGTGGTGGGGCGGGGGCTGGGTCTATATCTGGTCGGGGGCTGCTCAGAAAGAGCTGAGGACCCCCGGACTACCTGGGGGCAGCTGCTGTGTTGAAGCGAGCTGCAGCAGCAGAGAGCTGACAGATGTCTCTCTCAGACCAGGCAGCTCACTGCTGGCTGCAATTGCGTATTTGCAACCAGGTCGGTTTGGTACATGGTCCGTATCCCAGCCAGCGCTGTGAGAGCTGCAAGTGATGGGGCCACTGCTGTGGGTGGCCTAACAGCCATCGAGTTTTAACAGCACGAAATGAGGCCATTCGACCATTATGTCTGAACTGGTCATCAAACACCTATCCAATCCAATCCCATTTTCCAGCACTCGATCCAGAGCCTTGTCATAGAGTTTACAGAATGGAAACAGGCCCTTCGGCCCATCTTGTGCATGCCGCCCTTTCTTTTTGAACCATTAAACTAATTCCAATTGCCCACATTTGCCCCATATCCCTCTATACCCATCGTGCCCATTTAACTATCTAAACGCTTTAAAAAAAATAAAATTGTACCCGCCTCTACTGCTGCATCTGGCAGCTCGTTCCAGACACTCATCACCCTGTGTGTGAAACAATTGCCCCTCTGGACACTTTTGTATCTTTTCCCTCTCACCTTAAACCTATGCCGTCTAGTTTTAGACTCCCCTTACTTTGGGAAAAGATATTGACTATCGAGCTGATCTGTGCCCCTCATTATTTTATAGACCTCTATAAGATCACCCCTCAGCCTCCTACGCTCCAGGGGAAAAAGTCCCAGTCTATTCAGCCTCTCCTTATAACTCAATCCATCAAGTTCCAGTAGCATCCTCGTAAATATTTTCTGCACTCTTTCTAGTTTAATAATTATATGCTCTGGCGTTTGAGTTGCTGATCTAAATGCCTCTTGTGGTTGTTCCCGCTTCTACCATCCTTTCAGGCCGTGAGCTGCAGATCCCAGCACCCTGTGGATGGAAACATTTTCCCTCAATTCCACACAAAAATCTGCCCTTTACCTTAAATCCACGCCCCTCTGGTTATTGACACCTCTACTGAAGGGAAAAGGTTTCTTCCTATCCGTGTGCCACATAATTTTGTTCATATCACTCAGTCCCCCACCCCCCCGCCCCCACCTGAAAGCGTTCCCCACCACCACCCACTACACCCACTCCACCTCCAGCCGTCTCTGCTCTAAGGTAAAAAACCCAGCCTAACCAGCCTCTCCTCATAGCTGAAACTCTCCAGCCCAGGCAGCATCCTGGTGAATCTCCTCTCCACCGTCTCCAGTGTAATCACATCCTTCCTGTAGTGTGATGACCAGAGCTGTACACAGTTCTCTTGCTCTGGTCTAACCAGCGTTTTATAAACTTCCATCATCACCTCCCAGCTCTTATATCCTATGCTGCAGCTGCTAAAGGCAAGTATCCTACATGTCGTCTTAACCACCTCATCTACCCGTCTTGCTGCTTTTAGGGATCCACATATCTGCACCCCAAATTCATTCTGGTCCTCTGCACTTCCTCAGACTCGACCGGACATGGTGCATTTCCTTGCCCGGATAGTCGTCCCAAATGCATGGCCTCACATTCGTCAGGTGTAAATTACATTTGCCCATTTGCCCAGCCTTTCAGTTTCCTCAGCACGGTGGCACAGTGGTTAGCACTGCTGCCCCACAGCGCCAGGGACGTGTGTTCGATTTCTGGCTTGGACCACATCTGTATGGAGTTTGCACATTCTCCCCGTGTCTGCATGGGTTTCCTCCGGGTGCTCCAGTTTCCGCCCACAGTCGGAAGACTTGTGGGTTAGGTGGATTGGCCAGGATATACTGGACTTACTGTCAGGGAGAATTGCTTGGGTAAATGCATGGGGTTCAGGGGATATCGCCTGGTTGGGATTGTGCTCAGTCCAGACTCGATGGGCTGAATGGCCTCCTTCTGCACTGTAGGATTCTATGATTCCTGTCATCTAAGGCTTTCCTCCTCAATATTTACCACACCACCAATTTTTGTATCATCTGCAAACTTACTGATCACACCTCACACATTCATGTCTCGACCATCAATGTACACTCCAAACAGCAAGGGACCCAGCATCGATCCCTGTGGAACCCCACTGAACACAGGCTTGCAGTCACAAAAACAACCTTCCACCATCACCCTCTGCCACTCAGCCATGTTGAATATAATTTACCAAATTGACCCGGTTCCAATCGGAATCACTTCCTTGTTCAGTCTTCCATATTTGTCAAAAGCTTTTCTGAAGAACACGTAGACTACATCGACTGCACTTCCCTCATCTCCTCATCCAGTCACCTCCTCAATATATTCCAGCGAATTGTTAGACATGATCTCCCCCTGTCAAAGGAATGCTGACTATTGTTCATAAATCCTTACCTCTCGAAGTGGAGATTAATTCTGTCCCTCAGATTGTTTTCCAATCATTTCCCTACCACGGATATGGTGATGATGGTGTCCTGGCCGTGATCTTGGATATCTCCAGGGCACCTTGCAGGATGGCACTATGGCACAGTGGTTAGCACTGCTGCCTCACAGCATCAGGGATCCCATTTCAATTCCTGGGATTCCATCAGCACCAGTGAAGCTTCTTTTTAAAACTTTGTTCCATTCTCACATCTCGCCTGTTGGGATTTCTCCTATTACAAGAACGTGTGGTATTCCTCTGGAAAGAGTCCACTGTGAGCAAGTCCAGTTTCTCGCAGCTCCCCAATGTCCACATTCAGCCTTGTAAATTCAGTCTCGATCACAGCCGTCCCGTGTGCATCATCAACCTGCATAAGTTCATTGGTAAGGTCAGGGCACATCGTCCTGATGTTTCAGCTTGAGATGCGAAAGACTGATTTGATTTGAATTGATTCGGTTTATTATTTTCACATATAATAAATATGTGATCCAAGGCGGGAATCGAACTCAGGTCCCTGTGAGACAGCAGTGCTAACCATTGTGCCACCATGTTGCCGACTCAAGAACAGCTTCTCTGCTGCCATCTGACGTTTTAATGGACCCACATCGCATTCAGATGATCTTATTCTACACCCCAGCTCTGAGTCCAACATTACATTCTGCACTCTCTCCTTCTCTATGGTCGGGGTTACAGTGTTACAGAGTTCAGTGTTGGGCCAGGGAGATGGTGTCTGTGGACCTGTTGGGGAGGTAGGTGAACTGTAGTGTATCCAGGCAATCTGGGAGGCCGGAATTGATTCATGTCATGACTAACCTTTTGATGCATTTCATAACATTGGATATACAGTGAAAAGTGTTGTTGCTTGAGTGCCATACAGACAAAGCATACTGTACATAGAGAGGGAGAGAGGGCAGAATGTAATGTTGCAGTCATAGCTCGGGTGTACTAAAAGATCATCCTAATGCAATGTGGGTCCATTCAAACGTCAGATGGCAGCAGATAAGCTGTTCCTGAGTCGGCAGCATGGTGGCACAATGGTTAGCGCTGCTGTCTCACAGGAACCTGAGTTCGATTCCCGGCTTGGATCACTGTGTGTGTGGAATTTGCACATTCTACCCGTGTCGGCATGGGTTTGCTCCGGATGCTGCGGTTTTCACCCACAGTCCAAAATGTGCAGGTTAGGTTGATTGGCCATGTTAACTGCCCAGTAGCGTCCTGGGATATGTATGTTTGGGGGATTAGCAGGCTACATATGTGGGATTTCGGGGATAGGGCCTGGGTGGGATTGTTGTCGGTGTTGACTCGATGGGTCAAATGGCCCCCTTCTGCACTGTCGTGTTTCTATGATTCTATGAGTCGGTTGGTCCATGTCCTCACACACTTTTTATCTTTTTCTCCAATGGAACAAGTGGGAAGAGTTGATGTCTGTGGTGCGCTATTCCTGAATTAGGCTGGTTGCTTTTGTGAGGCAACGGGAAGTTTAGACAGAGTTAATGAGTGGGAGGTTGGTTTGAGTGATGGACTGGTCTGCATTCATCAAGCTTTGAAGTTTCTCGCAGTCTTGGACAGAGCAGGAGCCATACCAAGCTAGAATGTTATTTATGGTGCATCTGTAAAAGTTGGTGTAGTCACAGCTGACTTGCCAAATGTCAGTAAACCTCTGAGAAAATAGAGGCGTTCGGAGACTTTTTTAATTATAGGGACGTCATGGAGGAACCAGGAAAGGTTTTTCGTGATGTGGACCCTAAAACGTGAAGCTCTCGACTATTTCAACTTCATCCCATTGATGTAGATAGGGGCATGTACTCCACGAGGCTTCCAGAAGTCAATTTGCTTTGTTGACATTGAGGAGGAGATTATTGTTGTCGCCCCAGTTCACCAGATTCTCTGTCTCTTCCTCCGACCCACTGCAGGTGTCATCAGCAAACTTGGGAATCGAGTTGGAGGGGAATTTGGCCACACAGTCACCAGTGTATAAGGAGTATAGTAAGGGGATAAGGACGCAGCCTTACGGGGCACCGCTGTTCAGGATGATTGTGAAGGAGATGGTGTTAACTGTCCTTAATTTTGCTGTCTATGGATTAGGAAGTTGAGGATCGAATTGCAGAGGCAGGAGCCAAGCCCAGGGCCACGGACTTTGGACATGAGTTTCGTAGGACTAATGGTGTTGCAGGCTGAGCTGTAGTTGATAAACACGAGTCTGTGTTCCAGGGTTCACTGTCGGGCCAGGGAGATGGCATTGTGGACCTGTGGTGGATGTCGGTGATCTGTTGTGGATCCAGGCAATCTGGGAAG
This sequence comes from Mustelus asterias, assembly GCF_964213995.1. Classification (NCBI taxonomy): domain Eukaryota; kingdom Metazoa; phylum Chordata; class Chondrichthyes; order Carcharhiniformes; family Triakidae; genus Mustelus; species Mustelus asterias. The sequence goes on from NW_027590594.1 coordinate 6,733, forward strand.
CCGGAACTGATTCATGCCATGACTAAGCTTTTGATGCATTTCATAATATTGGACATCAGAGTCACCGGACGATAGGCATTAAGGCAGCCTGCTTGGCTTTTCCTTTGGTACTGGCCTTCGTTTGAGTTTTACCTGGTGCATAGATTGGCAACCTTCCTGCCGAGAGAGGACTGATGCAGCTGCACTGTTCCAGTAGACCAATGTGGGACAGCAGTAATCGCACTGAGCATTATGGACGATAGCGATTCGCTGAACCCTGAAGCTTTCTCCCACTCTTCAGAGCAAACACTGGAAGTTGTGTTCTGTGTCAATCGAGTGTGAGATTACTATTTTTTCCTGTGTTGCGCTAACAGTGGCCACAATGCTGTGATCTCCTCTCCAGGGTACAGTTCTGTGTAAATATAATAGAGATTCTGTGCTGTCAGGGCATCAGGATCTCCCTCTGCCAATTGTTAGTATTGTCCAGAGGCAAGGGTCAAACCAGCCCTCTTTGGTACCAGCTCTGTTGCAGAGGTTGTCAGTAAACTGTCTGAGAGACGACAGATTACCATCCACAGGACTCCAGTCTGGATTTTCTGTCAGGGTTTACTCCCTCATCCTTCTTACCCTCCAAATCCCCCACAAGGGAGGGCGGCTATTTACTTGGAGCTGAGTTAGGGTCAATGTCGTGGACTCCCCGGAAATCTCACTCCCAAATATATACCACTGTGTTGCTACCATGGAGCAGCACGGTGACACAGTGGTTAGCACTGCTGATTCACAGCGTCAGGGACCTGGGTTCAATTCCAGGCTTGGGTCACTGTCTGTGTGGAGTTTGGACCTTCTCCCCGTGTCTGTGAGGGTTTCCTCCGGATGCTCCACTTTCCTCTCACACTGCAAAAGACGTGCTGGTTTAAAAAAAATAAGTGATTTTATGTGTATACATTCTTTTTTATTTCAACCCATCCTCAGTCCAAATGGTAACTTCTTTCCCTGAATCCTGTCTAATTTTATTCTTTATTTCCCTTCCTGACAGTGAACATAATCACAATTGTGACTCTGACGAGCAGAAACTGTGGTCTGTCCAAATGTGTGACTCGTTACCTGGTGGCCATGTCAGCGGGGGATCTGCTGGTCATTATCCTCGACCTGATATTCAGACACATTCCCATTGTTTATTGGGAACAGTTTGATTTCCTGCTGTCGCTGCCCGTGTGTAACATCCACGCCGTCCTGCTTTATGCAGCCACTGACTGTTCTGTCTGGTTCACCGTCACTTTCACCTTTGATCGATTTGTGGCCATTTGCTGCCCCAAGCTGAAGAGTAAATATTGCAGTGAGAAATCGGCGGCTGTGGTTCTGGGAACAGTGACGGTGCTGAGCTGTTTAAAGAACATCTTCTGGTATTTTATGTTATTAAATAGATATCTGCTGGGGAACAACCCCTGGTTTTGTGATGTCACAATGGATGTTCTGGAATCTCCGGTCTGGGGAACAATCGAGTTCCTCCACAACATTCTAACCCCGGCTGTCCCGTTCGTCCTGATTCTGCTGCTCAACGTTTTCACCGTCAGACACATTTTAATGAGCAGCAGAGCCCGCAGGAGACTCCGGGCTCACAGCAGTGGGGAGAATCCCAGAGACCCTGAGATGGAGAGTCGCAGGAAATCCATCATTTTACTGTTTGTTATCTCAGCCAATTTCATCCTCTTATGGTCGACATTAATGGTTTATTCAATATGGAGTCGGATGGATGATTTGGGCTATGAGTCGGTATGGTTAGATTACTATGTTATGGAATTTGGTTTCATGTTGCAACTCACAAGTTGTTGTACAAACACTGCCATTTATGCTGTGACACAGACTCACTTCAGGCAGCAGCTAATAAATCTGCTGAAAGCTCCCCTTACTGCAATTCTTCAACTCATCAGACCCTGACAGGAAACTACAGCTACAAGACCCCTGACTCTTTCTAATGGACTTTCAAATATAAATAACGAGCAGCCTCACAGAGGCAGAGAGAGTGACAGATAAAGAGAGAGAGAGGGCAGTGAGAGCAAAACTGGGAGTGATAGAGAGACGGAGGTTGACAGAGAGAGGGAAGGGTACAAATACATGGAGCGTGACACAGTTTGAAAGAGTTTCTAACAGATACAGGGAGGAAACAGAGAGAGAGAAATAAAAAGGACAGAGACAGATAGGGACTCTCAGAGCGAGAAAAACAGGGATAGAGATTGGGGGAAATGGGGAGGGAGATGGACAGGGAATGAGAAAGGGAGACAGAGGGAGACAGATGGCAGAATGTAATGAGAGAGGGAGACTAAGACGGAAAGGGAGACAGAAAGAGAGGCAGAGAGAAACAGAGACAGAGACAGAGAGCGTCAGCGAATTTGAAACAGTGAGACTGAAGGAGTACAATGGACACAGCAAGAGCAAAAGACAGAGCGAGGTAGAGAGAGAGAGAAAGACAGAGAAATAAGAAAAGGGCGACAGAGAAGGAGAGGGACAAGGAGAGTGAGACTGAGGGGGGAGGAGACACAGAGGAAGAGTGTAGAGAGCAGGTGAATGAGGGAGATGCAGAGAGACAGTAAGAGACACAGAGAAACATAGAACATAGAACAGTACAGCACAGAACAGGCCCTTCGGCCCACGATGTTGTGCCGAGCTTTATCTGAAACCAAGATCAAGCTACCCCACTCCCTATCATCCTGGTGTGCTCCATGTGCCTATCCAATAACCGCTTAAATGTTTCTAAAGTGTCTGACTCCACTATCACTGCAGGCAGTCCATTCCACACCCCAACCACTCTCTGCGTAAAGAACCTACCTCTGATATCCATCCTGTATCTCCCACCACGAACCCTATAGTTATGCCCCCTTGTAATAGCTCCATCCACCCGAGGAAATAGTCTTTGAACGTTCACTCTATCCATCCCCTTCATCATTTTATACACCTCTATTAAGTCTCCCCTCAGCCTCCTCCGCTCCAGAGAGAACAGCCCTAGCTCCCTCAACCTTTCCTCACATGACCTACCCTCCAAACCAGGCAGCATCCTGGTAAATCTCCTCTGCACTCTTTCCAGCGCTTCCACATCCTTCTTATAGTGAGGTGACCAGAACTGCACACAAACAGGCAGATATATATATATATATATATATATATATATATATATATATATACACACACACAGAGAGAGAGAGAGAGAGATACAGAGAGGGATGCACAGAAAGACAGAAAGAGACAGAGAGAGAGACATACTTAATGACTTTAACGATAACCATCAGGTGGAGTTATTGGAATATGAGCTCCCTGATTGAGACAGTTAATGCTGTCCAATCCGGGAGTCCTGCAGACGTATATAATATGGTGTGTCTAGGTTACCGGAACTCAGGGTGTGTACACTCTGGGTGTGGATGTGATGGACTGGTGGTTTTATCACTACACTATTAATACAGAAACTCAGCTAAAGTTCTGTGCACCCGGGTTCGAATCCCGTCACAGCAGATGGTGGAATTTGAATAAATATATCTGGAATTCAGAATCAGCTGGTGACCATAAAACCAGTGTCGATTTTCGGAAAAACCCATCTGGTTCACCAATGTCCCAGGGAAGGAAATCTGTCGTCCTTATGTGGTCAGGACTAAATGTGACTCAAAGTGGTTGACACTTAATTGCCCTCTGAACATGGGCAACTAGGGATGGGCAATAAATGCTGGCCGGCCAGTGACACCCAAGTCCCAAGAGTGAACACAAATACTTTGTGCTGGGAAATTTTAAACAAACGGTAAACAGTTTCTCACAGCTGGATAAATACCCAATCCCTCTGATCGAGCACCTAAACTCAAAGCTGGCAGGAGGATTCTTGTTTCCATTTATGAACTTATTCACGTGCACTTATACTGACAGCTAGATGAGGTTTCCCAGCGATATTCAACAATTCATACTCAGAGGAAGTTTAACATTTATAAAGTGTCAAATGTAGGCTTACATTAACACTGCAATGAAGTTAATGTGAAAATCGCCTAGTCGCCACTCACTGGTGCCTGTTCGGGTCACACTGAGGGAGAATTTAGCATGGACACTGCACCTACCCAGCACGTCTTTCAGACAGTGGGAGGAAACCAGAGAAACCAGAGTAAACCCACGCAGATACGGAGAGAATGTGCAGACTCCGCACAGACAATGACCCAAGCCAGGAATTGAACCCAGGTCTCTGGCGTTATGAGGCAGCAGCGCTAACCACTGTGACACCTCGTCTACGGTGATAGTTTGGGCAAAGAAATTCCAGAAGGACCTGCATGGCGGTGCAGCCCATAATATTGGCCCATATCCAGCTGTGGGCTTTATTACTGTCCGCCTACCATTATCGATTGGAACACCTTCCAGGAGGCCGAGTCGTTCAGGTCGGTGCCTTGAGTTGGCTGCGATTAACAGACACTTGTCATATTCCCAATGGAAGAGACGGTAATCATGAACTTTCTCAAAACGCTCCCAGTGGCAGCCAATAATATTCGGCTGTGGACGTAAGATTACCCATTCCTGAATGAATTGAAGCAGCGAGTGCTGATGGGGGAATCCAAATGGCCGTTACAGCCTGAATTACACCCATATTGGAATGGCAGACAGCAGCTGACTGTGGAAGATGGCACACGCCTATGGGGTTCAAGAGTGTCATCCTGAGCCAGGGTCACCATCCCATGGTGAACTTTACCATGGCCACCCAGGAGTGGCAAACTGAAGATCCTCCAAGTTGCCCTGTCTGGTGGCCAGGTATGGGGACGGATATTTGCCCATGGGTCAGTGTTGGCAATATCAACAAGGGCAGAAGTACCACCAATTACTACTCTTCACACGTGGGAATGGCCAGGACATCCGTAGACGTGGCTGCACACGGAGAGTGCCGGTCCGTTCATGGGGTCTATGTTCCTGATAATGGTAGATGCTGATTCAAAATGGATGGCCGTACACAGGGTGAGTTACTCAAACACAAGGACAAGAGTGGAGAAACTTCACACCTCTTTCATGACACCAGGGATCCCGCAGGTGTTTGTTTCTGAAAATGGACCACCCTTCATCAGCCAGGAATTTGTGCATTCGATGAAGTTGGACAGAATCTGACACGTTAGGGCAGTGTCATATTACCCATCATCCAACGGCCTGGCAGAAAGAGCGGCCCAAACAGTAAAAGCAGGTTCAAAATACCATCCCTCAGTCTCTTTGGACACCAAACCATCCAGATTTCATCTTCAATTACAGAATGACACCCTCCAACCCTCCCCCCGACCTCCCCTCTTCAACAACTGGAATAGCCCCAGCAGAGTTGTTGATGGGAAGTTCACTCCGCCCAATGTTAAGTCTGACCTTCTGAGGGCGGGAGCTAACACCCAGTGCCGTTCCCACCAGCCGGGAGAGGCACCTAAAGGCAGGAGATAGGTTATTGGTAAAGAATCATGGCAATGGATCCACGTGGTTATGAGGCACGGTCGAGTCTGGAACAGGGCCAGTTTCCTATCAAGTCCGCTTGGGAGATACCATCCTATGGGAATGCTTCAATCATCTACAAGCCATGAAGCCCCAAGCCGTGCAGGAAAAAGCAATTCCCAGCAGACCGGGAACTTTGGAAAGAATTCCAGGCACTCCGGCTCCTGTTCCTCATCTCCGCCAGTGGGAACCTCGGAGTCTGAAATGGACACAGTGGGTTTAGCCTCTCGACCACATTGTCACCCGATTAAGGGAACTCGGGCCACACGCTCATGGTGGAAGAGGCGAGCTCCGGTCTGCTGAACCCCACTCACTTCCGAGGCTGAGCAGCAGGAACCGGACCCAGCATTGAAACTCCAAAAAATGCTTCCAAGGTGGTCAGCCCTCGGCGGTTACTCAGACCTAGAGGGGGAGGGGGGGCAGTGACTTCAATCAGGTTCATGAGTTGGACACGGGCAAATATAAACTACCAAACTGAGGCCTGTGAAATGTGCCCACTCAGGGAGCTCCACAGAGTGCAAGCTGCAGAGAGTGAAGCACTGAGAGTTGGGGTAAGTGTGGGAGTTTAGGGAAGTGGTGGAGAGGTATTGCTGTGTCTTGTGTCCCTTACTGCCCGGTCCCTTACGGCCAGGTCCAGGGCGGGTAGGTGTCCCCCAGACATTACTGTTCAGAAAGTGACGTGAGCAGATGTGTTTATTGAGACTTTCAGAAGGCTTTCGACAAGGTCTCACATCGCAGACTGCCATGTAAAGTGAAAGCACATGGGATTACAGGCAATGTTTTGAGACGGATAGAAAGCTGGTTCACTGATAGAAAGCAAAGAGTTGGCAATAAATGGGCCTTTTTCTGATTAGCAGTCAGTGTCTAGTGGGGTTCTGCAGGAATCTGTGCACGGACCCCAACTGCTCACATTATATATTAATTATTTTGAAAATGGAACTAGATGTATCATCTCCAAATTTGCAGATGATAAAAGGTGTGTGAGGGTGAGCTATGAGAAACATGCAGACATGCTTCAGTGTGATTTGAACAGGCTCAATGTGTGGGGATGTGCAAAGCAGTTGCAGTAAAATGTGGATCAATGTGAAGTTATCCAATTTAGCAGCAATAATAGGAAGACAGATTATTATTTGAATGGGTGTAAATTGAGAGAGGTGGATACTCAGCGAGGCCTTGGTGTCCGTATGCATCAGTAAGTGAAAGTCAGCGCGCATGTACAACAGGCAGTAAAGAAGACAACTGTAATGCTGCCCTTCATAGGGATAAGATTGGAGTACAGGAAGAGAGATGTGTCATTGCAGTTGTACAGGGCATTGCTGAGGCCACATTTCGAGTATTGTGTGCAGTTTTGGTGTCCTTATCTGAGGAAGGATATCCTCGCTATAGAGGGAGTACAGCGAATGTTTACCAGGCTGATTCCTGGGATGGCAAGTCTGTGATATGAAGAGAGACTAAGTCGGTTAGGGCTTTATTCATTGGAGTTCATTCGAGTGAAACATATAATATTGGACCATGTTTAGACAGGGTAGATTCAGAAAGAATGTTCCTGATGCTCAGGGAGTTGAGGACGAGTGTTCATGGTTTGAGGATAAGCATCAACCTTTTAGAACAGAGGTGAGGAGAAATTTCTCCACTCTGATGACCTATGGACTTCGCTACCACAGAATGTAGCTGAGGCCAAAACCTTTTGTGATTTCAGGAAGAAATTATGTATCGCTCTTGGGGCTAAAGTGATCACGGGATATGGGAGCAAGGGATGGTCAGGATATTGAAGTTGATGATGATCCCTGATCAAACTGAATGTCGGAGCTGGGTCGAAGGGCCGAATGGCCTGCTCCTGCTGTTCCTATATTTCAATGTTTCTATGATTGTGAAGCTGAGGTGAGTCTGTACACGGTGTGAATCTGAACATGATCCGAGTCCGAACCTTGTGTGAATCTGAACAGCGTCTCTGTCTGAACCTGGGTGGGTCTGAACCTGGTGCGGGGCCTCTCGACATGATTGCCAGTATTCCACTTGCCTTCCTAACTGCCGATTGAACCTGCAGGTTAACCTTTAGAGAATCTTGAACAAGGCCTCCCAAATTCCTTTGTGCATCTGATTTTCTAAGCATTTCCCCATTTCGAAAATAGTCTCTGCCTCCATTCCTCCTTCCAAAGTGCATAACCTCACACTTTTCCTCCTTGTATTCCATCTGCCCCCTCTTTATCCACTGTCCTAACCTGTCCAAGTCCTTCTGCAGCCCTCCTCCTCCCCCTCCCCCCTCCCACTTCCGCAATACTCCCTGTCCCTCTGCATATAATTGTATCATCACCAAACTTAGCAACAGCGCCTTCATTTCGTTTTTCCAAATTATTAATGTGTATTGTGAAAGGTTGTGGTCCCAGGACCGACCCCCGAGGCACACCACTTGTCACCGGCTGCCATCCTGAGAGAAGATCCCTTCATCCCCACTCTCTGCCTTCTGCCAGTCAGCCAATCCTCTATCCATGCCAGGATCTTACCCTCAACACCATTGGCACTTAACTTATATAACAGTCTCCTATGCTGCGCCTTATCAAAGAAAGATCACCACCAATGCCACCACAATTTCCTCAGCTATGTCTTTTAGAAACCTGGGGTGTACTCCATCCGGTCCAGGTGATTTACCACCCACAGACCTTTCAGTTTCCCCAGAACCTTCTCCTGAGTGATGGCCACTACACCCACCTGTGTCCCCCGACTCTCCTGGAGCTCTGGCATCCCACTGGTGTCTTCCACCGTGAAGACTGATGCAAACTATTCAGTTCCTCTGCCATTTCTTTGTTTCCTATTATTCCTTCTCCAGCCTCATTTTTTAGTGATCCAATGGCTATTTTTGCCTCTCTCTTAACTTATATTGGAAAACCTTCTCCTCTCCTCTTTTATAATACAAGCTTGCTTACACTCATATTTCATCTTCTCCCCTCTTATTGCTTTTTTAAGTTGTCCTCTGCTTGCTTTCAAAAGCTTCTCAATCTTCTGCCTTCCCACTAATCCTTGCCACTAAGGATGCTTTCCCTTTTGTGTTTTTGCTGCCCTTGGCTTCCCCGTCAGCCATGGATTCCTCGTCCTCCCTGTGGCATGTTTCCTCCTCCTTGGGATGAATTTCTGTTGTGCCTCGCAAATAACTCTCAAGAACTCCTGTCATTGCTGTTCCACTTTCTCCCCTGCTCGGCTCCCTTTACAATCAACTCTGGCCAGCTCCACCTTCATGTCCTTGTAGTTATCTTTATTTAATTCAAATACCTTTACATCTGATTCCAGGTTCTTCCTCTCAAACTGCAGGGTAAATTCTATCATATTGTGGTCACTGCTCCCTAAGGGTTCCTTCACCTTAAGTTCCCTAATCAAGTCTGCCTCATTACACATCGCCAAATCCAGAATTGCCTGTTCCGTAGTAGGCTCTGTCACAAGCTGCTCCAAAAACCCTCTCTTAGACATTCCACAAATTCCTTTTCTTGGGATCCACGACCTATCTGATTTTCCCAGTCCACCTTAGAATCTTAGAAACCTACATATTGAAGTCCCCCATGATGATTGTAACATTGCCTTTTCTATCTCCTGATGTATTTTCTGCCCCTCATTCTCTCACTATCCTCATCCCTACCCTCAGACTGTACTTTACCCTTTACCTCCGCCAATCAGACACGATGTTTACATTTGAAGGCCAGTTTCCAATATTCAAAGTCTCTCTATTTTTCCCTTGCCTCCTTTTTCCCTTTTGCCTGTAATTCAGATTGATTCAATTATTTTGCTTGCTGTTCCTCCCTTTCCTTTTCTTTTCCCTGTAATTCAAATAGTTTTAATTATTTTTTATATTGAGTCACTTTCATTTGTAACTGAATTTCCAACGATTCTGACTGAGCTTCTGACAATTCCAAATGTTGTGCTATTGCCACAATTATCTCTCCTTTCTGTACTCTGTCAGGCAATGTCAACTGGAATGTGTTTCCAATTCCAAAAGCTTTGCTTTCGTCACTATCTGTCAGGTAACTTGCGTGACTTCCTCCACCCGCAGAAACTTCTGAGCCTCTGAAAGAGACATTAATCCAAACCACACTCCCTATTTAAACTGGAATACAACACCTGAAAAGAAAACACAAATCTGCTCAGCGCTCACTGTCTTTGAGTTCACTAATCCAAAATCAATCAAGAAATACAGGTTTCAATCCCGGAGCCCCCAGTTGTTCTCAGTCAGGTTGGATACTCCCAGTTGTTCCATGAAGCTCGAGTGACCTGTAACTCTTTACCTTGAATCTGGCTCGAAGGAGCACGAGAGGTTTCACTTCAGGTGGGAGTGAACTGACCCACGAGGAACTCTTATTCAATACAAAGCTTAATTGAGAATATTGTTGACATGTATAGTAAGACAATTAGCAAGAACATTTAACAATTACAAACAAGAAACACAACAACCACAATAATGTACAACTCTGAAGGAAATATCTCTAGTGTGTTCCAACCAAAGCCAACATCCAATCCACAAAACCCTCCAAATCACCACAATACAGCAGAGGTTAATGCCGAATTATTACACGTGTCCAGCCTCCTGGGCTGAATGCTCAAAATCCCTTGAGAAACTCAGCAGAGGTTGCAGTCGAGTCTGTTCCACAAAACACAGCCTTTTCAAAAGAGAAGGACAGGGAGAGGGAGAGAGATTGCTTCTGAGCTTGCTGCTAAACTGCTTCCCAAAACTAAACTAAAAGACCAAAAAAAAACCACCACCTGACTGCCACAGCTTAGCTCCACCTCCATGTAAGCTGCATGATTTAAACAAAATTGCTGAAAGGTCCACTCACATGACAACATTAACACCCTCACTCTCAACTCAGCACTCCCCATTACCCCAACACTCTCTCTCTCTCACCAACACTATCCTGTCACGTCAACACACCCCCTCACCTCAACACACCCCCGCTCACCTCAATACTCCCCTTCCCCTCTCTGCACAATCTCTATCACACAGACATTACACCCTTTCTCCTCAACACTAGCCGTCTCGCTTCTAAGTTCCCCCTCTCACATTTACATTGTCCCATAGAGGGTTAACATCAATTCCTCTCACCAGAACACGCGCTCTCAATTCAACACTCCCCCAATCAACACAACTCTCCCCCTCTCACCTGAACATGTTCCCCCCCTCACATCAATCCTCCCACTCACTTCTACATTCCCCCACGCACCACAACACTACCCATCTCATCTCGACGCTCCTCACCTCAAGATCCCCAAGATATGAATTTCCCGTCCCACACCGCATGGGAGTCGGAGCAGATGGGCACAGACCGTGTCAAGATCCAATTACCTCTGGTGGGATTATCCGAATTTGGGGAGAGCGCGGGGCCAAATCCGACACTCTGTCTCACATCAACATTCTCCCTCTCTCATATCAGCTCTCTCTTCCCATCTCAGCACTCTGTCTCGCCTCAGCTCCCGCCATCTCCTTTTAACTTTCCCCCTCACCTCAACAAACTCCCCCTCATCTCAATACACCGCCTCTCAACTCATCACTCTCCCCCTCACTTCCATAATAAACTTTCACTCCACACACAGCCCCCCACTCCACACAACTCAAACATCCGCCAGTTGTCCCTGCACTGGGTGTGTTTGCTGGGGAAATTGCAGATGGAGTTTTATCTTGTGTTTCCCCGATGCTACACCTGTCCCTGCAGATGCAGAAATAACCTGATTCTTATTGGAACCAGGTATTTAGGAACAGCAGTGACCGCACTCTCCTTTCACAACCTGCACAGATACATTACTGAATTGCTCTGATTGTCAATACACATCCAGGTGCATGGCTAACCTCATCCCTACTGCCTTTACCTTCCAGGTGTATCACCGACTTCATTCTTATTACCAACTGACAAACAGATACATCACTGACCTCACTCTTATTGTCGCTACTGATTCCCTGCGACCCCCGCGTTACAAAACGAATAAAGGCAACACAGCAGCAGCGTCACACAAACTGTCTCAAAAACCTTCAGCTCCTTCAATCATTCTGATCCTGGGCTGATCTCAACAACATAAAGTTTGAATGCAGAATGTAAGTTTGTTCCTCCACGAATACACTTGGATTAAATAATTGCGGAACAGAGCATCTATTTCAGGTCAAGCAGAGGTGGCAGTGTGGGAGCATGGTGCTAAATATCAGAATTATCTGTATCAATATCTGACTGCTCAGAGACCGGAATTAAAATAAATATATTCACTGCATGTGAAACATGTATAAAATGATATGCATTACAAAGTTACTGCTGGTGTTCAGTGACTGGAACTAATGTTATTCACCTTGAGATCTCTATAAATGTACCTCTTCTGTTCTGTACAGTCAGTTGGAGAAACGGATTTCGAAATGTTTTTCAATTAGATTGTATAAGATCTCCACATGCATTTTCACAAATTCCCTCAATAAATCCCCAGCTGAATTTAACAAGGCAGTCCCCACCAATTGAATTCTGGTTTTCACTCTGCGTGAGATGTCAGCACCACCGGGAATGTCACCCCGCTTGGTTAACGCTGACACACAGACTCACTGTTACTGGGAGATATTGCAAAGTGTTCTTGTGTTGGATCGGGTCATCTCACTGTCCCAATACTGCAAACAATCACAATATGGAACGGGTTCTCAGTTCTACACGGGACAATTATTCCCCATTTGGCATTGATTGCAATCAGTTGATCAATCTGATTTACTTAACTGGGGCAGTTTTCACCTGGCCTTCATCAATCGAGAGATTGAGTTTAGGAGTCCGGGGATAATGATGCAGCTATATAAGACCCTCGTCAGACCCCACTTGGAGTACTGTGCTCAGTTCTGGTCGCCTCATTACAGGAGGGACGTGGAAATTATTGAAAGGGTGCAGAGAAGATTTACAAGGATGTTGCCTGGATTGGTTGGCATGCCTCATGAGGATATGTTGAGAGAGCTCGGTCTTTTCTCCTTGGAGAGATGAAGGATGAGAGGTGACCTGATAGAGGTATAAAAGATGTTGAGTGGTATAGATCAGGTGGACTCACAGAGGCTTTTTCCCAGGGCTGAAATGGCTGCTACGAGAGGACACAGGTTAAAGGTGCTGGGGAATAGCTACAGAGGAGATGTGAGGGGTAGGTTTTGCACTCAGAGGGTGGTGGGTGAGTGGAATCGGCTGCCGCCAGTGGTGGTGGAGGCAAACTCGATGGTGTCTTTTAAGAGACTCCTGGATGAGTACATGGGACTTAATAGGATTGAGGGTTCTAGGTAAGCCTGTATATAAGCCGAGGTAGGTAGGGACATGACCGGCGCAACTTGTGGGCCGAAGGGCCTGTTTGTGCTGTAGCTTTTCTATGTTCTTTACAACAGAAAATGTTTGCAATTCATTCATTCGAATTCCCAAGTGTCTGAACTGTATTTAGGAAAGATCTGAAGGAGTATTTCACAAACTATAACAACAAATTAACAGAAGACAGTTATTATGAAAGCACGTGTGGAAAATATCATTATCAGTGAGGCTGCCCTGGGATTACTTCATGGACAGTGATGGAAACGTGTTTGATACAGAAGATACACGTCCCTTTTATCAGCCTGTTTGAATTGGCAGTGCAGCAAGACCATACACTTTACCCAGTGCTGTCCCTATCCTTGGAAATGTTCAATGGAAGCACAATTTACAGGAACCCAATGGCAAATACAGAAACATGGTTCAGAATGGGGTTCGACACAGAGTAAACACCCTTTGCAGTCAACTATTCAATGGGACACTGCAGAGTGAGCTTTGCTCTGTCTGCAATCCCGTGTGTAACTGTTCTGGGAGGGTTTCAGAGGTCAGTATCAAGAGGAGATGTATCTGTATTGAACTTTTCTTTACCCATACATGGGATTTTTTTCTGGCAATATACAGGGAGAGCAGAACTATATGTATCTCTGTGTCCACCTGCGCTCGAGTTCCTGATAGGACAGTGTGGAGAGATTTTCTGTGGACCTTACCCTGTTCTGCTCTTGCTCAGGTCTTTAGTGTTTGGACAGTCTATGCAGACATTTTTTGTGCATCTCACCCTTGCTACCCCTTCACTGGAGTTCTTGGTGAAACAGTGTGATGGGAGGTTTCTGGAAATCTCAGCCTGAGCTGCATCTGAACTCTCACTAGTTGCATCTGTCTTTGGAGAGTTTGATGGGGACATTATAGAGGGAGATTTATTCTACATTTAACGACGTACTGTCCCTATCCTGGGTATCCTGGGAGTGCTTGATGAGGACACTGGAGAGAGAGGTTTATTATGTATCTACCCCCCCACCCCGGCCAATGCTGTAGCCGTTCTGGGTGGTGCAGAGGGAATTTTACCGTGTGAATGTTTGATGGGCACAGTCTTAAATTTACTCTGTGTCTATCCCCATGCTGTACACGTCCTGGGAGTGTTTGATGGGGACATTGATGAGGGAAATTTACTCTGTATCTAACCCCGTCCAGTACCTGTCCTGTACGTTGCCCGTCTCCCAAGTTAGCATGGCTAATCCAACTAACTCCCACATCTTTGGAGTGTGGGAGGAAATGAGAGCACACAGAGGATTCCCACGCAGACAGGGGAGAACGTGCGCACTCCACACAGAGAGTGACCCGAGGCTGGATTCAAACCCGGGTCTTTGGCGCCATGAGGCAGCAGCGCCAACCAGTGTGTTACAGAACCTCACCCACACCACAAAATTCCCTTCTCACCTCCACACTCCCACTGTCACCTCAACACTCCCCCTCTCGCCTCCACGCTCCCCCCCGCTCGCCTCCGCGCTCCCCCCCGCTCGCCTCCGCGCTCCCCCCCTCTCGCCTCCGCGCTCCCCCCCTCTCGCCTCAGCGCTCCCCCCTCTCGCCGCAGCGCTCCCCCCTCTCCCCCTCTCGCCTCAACGCTCTCCCCCTCTCGCCACAACGCTCTCCCCCTCTCGCCTCAGCGCTCCCCCCCTCTCGCCTCCGCGCTCCCCCCCCTCTCGCCTCAGCGCTCCCCCCCTCTCGCCTCAACGCTCTCCCCCTCTCGCCTCAACGCTCTCCCCCTCTCGCCTCAGCGCTCTCCCCCTCTCGCCTCAGCGCTCTCCCCCTCTCGCCTCAGCGCTCTCCCCCTCTCGCCTCAGCGCTCCCCCCCTCTCGCCTCAGCGCTCCCCCCCTCTCGCCTCAGCGCTCCCCCCCTCTCGCCTCAGCGCTCCCCCCTCTCGCCTCAGCGCTCCCCCCTCTCTCGCCTCAACGCTCTCCCCCTCTCGCCTCAGCGCTCTCCCCCTCTCGCCTCAGCGCTCCCCCCCTCTCGCCTCAGCGCTCCCCCCCTCTCGCCTCAACGCTCTCCCCCTCTCGCCTCAACGCTCTCCCCCTCTCGCCTCAACGCTCTCCCCCTCTCGCCTCAACGCTCTCCCCCTCTCGCCTCAACGCTCTCCCCCTCTCGCCTCAACGCTCTCCCACTCTCGCCTCAACGCTCTCCCCCTCTCGCCTCAACGCTCTCCCCCTCTCGCCTCAACGCTCTCCCCCTCTCGTCTCAACGCTCTCCCCCTCTCGCCTCAACGCTCCCCCCTCTCGCCTCAACGCTCCCCCCCTCTCGCCTCAACGCTCTCCACCTCTCGCCTCAACGCTCTCCCCCTCTCGCCTCAACGCTCTCCCCCTCTCGCCTCAACGCTCTCCCCCTCTCGCCTCAACGCTCTCCCCCTCTCGCCTCAACGCTCTCCCCCTCTCGCCTCAACGCTCTCCACCTCTCGCCTCAACGCTCTCCACCTCTCGCCTCAACGCTCTCCCCCTCTCGCCTCAAAGCTCTCCCCCTCTCGCCTCAACGCTCTCCCCCTCTCGCCTCAACGCTCTCCCCCTCTCGCCTCAACGCTCTCCCCCTCTCGCCTCAACGCTCTCCCCCTCTCGCCTCAACGCTCTCCACCTCTCGTCTCAATGCTCCCCCCCTCTCGCCTCAACGCTCCCCCCTCTCGCCTCAGCGCTCCCCCCCTCTCGCCTCAACGCTCTCCCCCCTCTCGCCTCAACGCTCTACCCCCTCTCGCCTCAACGCTCTCCCCCTCTCGCCTCAACGCTCCCCCCCTCTCGCCTCAGCGCTCCCCCCCTCTCGCCTCAGCGCTCCCCCCCTCTCGCCTCAACGCTCTCCCCCTCTCGCCTCAACGCTCTCCCCCTCTCGCCTCAGCGCTCCCCCCTCTCGCCTCAGCGCTCCCCCCCTCTCGCCTCAGCGCTCCCCCCCTCTCGCCTCAGCGCTCCCCCCCTCTCGCCTCAGCGCTCCCCCCCCTCTCGCCTCAACGCTCTCCCCCTCTCGCCTCAACGCTCTCCCCCTCTCGCCTCAACGCTCTCCCCCTCTCGCCTCAACGCTCTCCCCCTCTCGCCTCAAAGCTCTCCCCCTCTCGCCTCAACGCTCTCCCCCTCTCGCCTCAACGCTCTCCCCCTCTCGCCTCAACGCTCTCCCCCTCTCGCCTCAACACTCTCCCCCTCTCGCCTCAACGCTCTCCCCCTCTCGCCTCAACGCTCTCCCCCTCTCGCCTCAACACTCTCCCCCTCTCGCCTCAACGCTCTCCCCCTCTCGCCTCAACGCTCTTCGCCTCAACGCTCTCCCCCTCTCGCCTCAACGCTCTCCACCTCTCGCCTCAACGCTCCCCCCTCTCGCCTCAACGCTCCCCCCCTCTCGCCTCAACGCTCTCCCCCCTCTCGCCTCAACACTCTCCCCCTCTCGCCTCAACATCCACCCCTCTCGCCTCAACGCTCCCCCCCTCTCGCCTCAACGCTCTCCCCGTCTCGCCTCAACGCTCTCCCCCTCTCGCCTCAACGCTCTCCCCCTCTCGCCTCAACACTCTCACCCTCTCGCCTCAACACGCTCCCCCTCTCGTCTCAACGTTCCCCCCCTCTCACCTGTCCACACTGTCTATCTCACCCTCTGCTATACCTGCACTGGAGATTCGTGTTTGGACAGTGTAGAGGGAGACTGTTTGTGTATCTGGGCCTGTGCTGCATCTACAATGAGGGTATTTGATGGGAGTGTAGAGGCAGCTTATCCTTGTAAATGTCTGATGGGCGCAAGCTGACGGATATCGAGCCTGAAGGTTGCCTGACTAAGTTGAACCTTCACTTTAGCAGCCATGAGACCGCCTGGTCACACAGTTAAGATGGGGTGGGAGTGACACTGGACCTCTGTAGCTGACATTGGAGTGTTTGATGGGATGTTGCAGATGATGTTTGCTCCGTGTTTAAGGGCTGTCACCGTTCCCTCCGCACTCTGGCTGGCAGCGTGAGGGGACAGACTGACTTCACACCTAATCCCTGCAGTAAATATCCTGGGAGTGTTTGTTGGATCAGTGTGTATTGATATAACACCATGTTGTTCCCCTCTCATCTGAAAGCTCCCTCCTCACATCAACACACTCCCTCTCACCTCAGTAACCGCCTCTCACCTCAACTCCCACCGTCCACAGCAACACCCCTCACCTCAACACTGAACCTCTTACCTCAAAATTCCCCTTCACCTCAACACTCTCTCTCTCACCCCACTCACATCAAAAATAGGATTGACCTTGTGAGTTCCTTCAATCTTTCTGATTCTAGGCTGCCATCAACAGCATAACGTTTCACTGTGCACCGTCCGTCTGTTCCTCCAGAACAAAGAACAATACAGCACAGGAACAGGCCCTTCGGCCCTCCAAGCCCGTGCCACTCCCTGGTCCAAACTAGACCATTCTTTTGTATCCCTCCATTCCCACTCCGTTCATGTGGCTGTCTAGATAAGTCTTCAACGTTCCCAGTGTGTCCGCCTTCACCACCTTGCCTGGCAGCGCATTAGAGGCCCCCAGCACCCTCTGTGTAAAATATGTCCTTCTGATATCTGTGTTAAACCTCCCCCCCCCTTCACATTGAACCTATGACCCCTCGTGAACATCACCACCGACCTGGGGAAAAGCTTCCCACCGTTCACCCTATCTATGCCTTTCATAATTTTATACACCTCTATTAAGTCTCCCCTCATCCTCCGTCTTTCCAGGGAGAACAACCCCAGTTTACCCAATCTCTCCTCATAACTAAGCCCCTCCATACCAGGCAACATCCTGGTAAACCTCCTCTGTACTCTCTCCAAAGCCTCCAGTAGTGTGGCGACCAGAATTGGACACAGTAATCCAAATGCGGCCGAACCAACGTTCCATACATCTGCAACATCAGACCCCAACTTTTATACTCTATGCCCCGTCCTATAAAGGCAAGCATGCCATGTGCCTTCTTCACCACCTTCTCCACCTGTGACGTCACCTTCAAGGATCTGTGGACTTGCACACCCAGGTCCCTCTGCGTGTCTACACCCTTTATGGTTCTGCCATTTATGTATAGCTCCTCCCTACATTATTTCTACCAAAATGCATCACTTCATATTTATCAGGATTGAACCCAATCTGCCATTTCTTTGCCCAAATTTCCAGCCTATCTATATCCTTCTGTAGCCTCTGACAATGCACCTCACTTTCTGCAAGTCCTGCCAATTTTGTGTCGTCCGCAAACTTACTGATCACCCCAGTTACACCTTCTTCCAGATCGTTTGCATAAATCACAAACAGCAGAGGTCCCAATACAGAGCCCTGCGGAACTCCACTAGTCACAGGCCTCCAGCCGGAAAAAGACCCTTCCACTACCACCCTCTGTCTTCTGTGACCAAGCTAGTTCTCCACCCATCTAGCCACCTCCCCCTTTATCCCATGAGATCCAACCTTTTTCACCAGCCTACCATGAGGGACTTTGTCAAACGCTTTACTAAAGTCCATATAGACGACATCCACGGCCCTTCCCTCGTCAACCATTCTGGTCACTTCTTCAAAAAACTCCACCAGGTTAGTGAGGCATGACCTCCCTCTCACAAAACCATGCTGACTATCGTTAATGAGTTTATTCCTTTCTAAATGCGCATACATCCTATCTCTAAGAATCTTCAACAACTTGCCCACCACGGACGTCAAGCTCACCGGCCTATAATTTCCCAGGTTATTCTTCCTACCCTTCTTAAATAACGGGACCACATTAGCTATCCTCCAATCCTCTGGGACCTCACCTGCGTCCAGTGACGAGACAAAGCTTTGCGTCAGAGGCCCAGCGATTTCATCTCTCGTCTCCCTGAGCAGCCTTGGATAGATTCCATCAGGCCCTGGGGATTTGGCAGTCTTTATATTCTCTAACAAACCTAACACTTCCTCCCTTGTAATGGAGATTTTCTCCAACGGTTCAACACTCCCCTCCGAGACACTCCCAGTCAACACATCCCTCTCCTTTGTGAATACCGACGCAAAGTATTCATTTAGGATCTCCCCTACTTCTTTGGGCTCCAAGCATAATTCCCCACTTTTGTCCCTGAGAGGTCCGATTTTTTCCCTGACAACCCGTTTGTTCCTAACGTATGAATAAAATGCCTTGGGATTCTCCTTAATCCTGTCTGCCAAGGACATTTCGTGACCCCTTTTTGCCCTTCGAATTCCCCATTTCAGTTCCTTGCTACTTTCTTTGTACTCCTCCAGAGCTCCCTCTGTTTTTAGCTGCCTGGACCTAACATATGCCTCTCTTTTCTTTTTGACCAGTCCCTCAATTTCCCTGGTTATCCACGGTTCTCGAATCCTATCCTTCTTTTTTACAGGCACATGCCTGTCCTGTAGCCCTAACAACTGTCCCTTAAAATACTCCCACATGCCAGATGTGGATTTACCCTCAAAGAGCCTCTCCCAATCAAGAGCTGCCAATTTCTGCCTAATCCCACGAAAGTTAGCCTTCCCCCAATCCAACACCTTACCCTTGGGACACCACTCATCCTTTCCCATCACTATCCTAAAGCTAATAGAATTGTGGTCACGATTTGCTGCATGTTCCCCTACCGAAACTTTGAAGACCTGACCGGGCTCATTCCCCAGTACTAGGTCCAGTATAGCCCCCTCTCTAGTCGGGCTATCTGCATATTGTTCCAAAGAACCCTCCTGTACGCATTTTACAAATTCCTCCCCATTTCAGAGTCCCAGCTCTCAGCGATTTCCACTCTATACCAGGGAAATTGAAGTCTCCCACTACAACAACCCTATTTTTCCTGCACCTATCCAGTATCTCCTGACATATCCGTTCTTCCACTTCCCTCGGGTTGTTAGGGGGCCTGTAGTATAGCCCCAACATAGTGACTGCGCCCTTCATGTTTCTAAGCTCCACCCAGAGTGACTCGTTACACGACCCCTCTGAATTGTCCTCCCTCTGCACCGCTGTAATATGCTCTCCAACTAATACTGCTACTCCCCCACCTCTTTTGGCCCCTCCTCTGTCTCGCCTAAAACACTTGTACCCCGGAATATTCAGCTGCCAGTCCTGTCCCTCTTTCAACCAAGTCTCTGTCACGGCAACCACATCCAAATCCCTCGTGAGCATTAAGGCCCTAAGTTCGTCTGTCTTACCTGCTACGCTCCTTGCATTGAAGTATAAGCACTCCAGACCTCCAGGCTCAGTGAGGTCGTCCTCCCCCAGAGTGCTCTTCTTCTTTGCCAGCTTTGTCCCAGTCCCAAGCTCGTCCCCAGCCTCTACACTTGTAGACCTAATATTTTGATCCCCACCCCCCTGCCATACTAGTTTAAACCCCCCCGAACTGCACTAGCAAAACTCCCAGCCAGGATATTCGTGCCCTTTCAACATAGTTGTGACCCGTCCTTCTTGTACAGGTTCCATCCTCTCCTGAAAACTTCCCATTGATCTAGGAAAATGAAGACCTCCCTCCTGAACCAGTCCTTTAGCCAAGCATTCAATTGTACTAACTCCCTATTCTTAGCCTCACTGGCACCAGGCATCGGGAGCAGCCCGAAGATGGCCACCCTGGAGGCCCTACTTTTTAGTCCATTTCCCAACTCCCTGAATTGCTCTCGTAGGATCCCCCTGCTCTTCCTATCTACGTCATTTGCATCAATGTGTACAATGATATCCGTTTCTTTATCTTCCCCTTTTAAGATGCCTCCTATCCGCTCGGTGACATCCATTTCCCCAGCACCAGGTAGGCAGACTACCATCCTGGAGTCCCGTTCGCAACCACAGAATCGCCTGTCTGTGCCTCTAACCGACGCATCCCCCACCACTATTGCTCTCCTAACCCCTCTCTTTCCTTTCCAGGCCACAGAACCTGACTCTGTGCCAGTGACCTGGTCAGAAATACCCGAGTGTTAAATAATTTCTGAATAGGGCACGAATATCCTGAATAGGGGCGGCACGGTAGCACAGTGGGGGGCGGCATGGTAGCACAGTGGTTAGCACTGCTGCTTCACAGCTCCAGGGTTCGATTCCCGGCTCAGGTCACTGTCTGTGTGGAGTTTGCACATTCTCTTCGTGTCTGCGTGGGTTTCCTCCGGGTGCTCCGGTTTCCTCCCACAGTCCAAAGATGTGCGGGTTAGGTTGATTGGCCATGCTAAAAATTGCCCTTAGTGTCCTGAGATGCGTAGGTTAGAGGGATTAGCGGTTAAAGATGTGGGGATATGGGGGTAGGGCCTGGGTGGGATTGTGGTCGGTGCAGACTCGATGGGCCGAATGGCCTCTTTCTGTACTGTAGGGTTTCTATGATTTCTATGATTTCTATAGCATCTATTTCAGGTCAGGGAAAGGTAGCGGCGTTGAAGCATGATGCTAAATACCAGCATTAACTATACCAATGTCTGATTTCTCCATGTCCCGTGTTATATTGAATTGGATGAGAATTTAGGAGGCATGGTTAGTAAGTTTGGAGATGACATCAGAATTGGTGGCATAGTGGACAGTGAAGGTTATCTCCGATTGCAATCGGATCTTGATCAATTGGGCCAGCGGGTTGACAAATGGCAGATGAAGTTTAATTTAGATAAATGCAAGGTGATGCATTTTGGTTGATCGAATCAGGGCAGGATTTACTGAGTTAATGGTAGAGCGTTGGGGAGAGTTACAGAACAAAGAAATCGAGAGCGGGGGTGAGGGAAAAACAGACATTGACAGCAAAACAGAGGTGTGGGTTGAAGTGAGGAGGTGGGATGAGACACAGGTTCTGGGGGGTGTCCAGTGTGGGGTCAGTGCCCAGCTCCCTGTCTCTGGAGAAAAGCCTCAGTCACAGCCCTCTGGGATTCCCAATTTACAGAAATAAACAACTAAATAAACAAATAAATAAATGTTGGGAGGCTGATTTTAAAAAGTCTCCAAGGAATGGACACAGCTTGTTCCCAGTTTAAAGAGGGGAGTTTATCTCTTTCTGTGACTGAGATGTTGTCCATTCAGACTCGGAATATACGTGGCGTTCAGCGTCTGGGTGGGAGGATTACACCAGGCATGAAGCTGGGAGAATTACATTTCTCCCCTTTGTCCCGTCCGGATATCGTCAAATTATTGCCCATGGGATCTGGCTGTGCATCAATAACCAGCTGCCTTTCCTGAACTCCAACTTGTAAACACGCAAATTTAAAATGGAACTGACTGTAAAACATGTGAGGGATGAGGGAGGGAAACGTTCCCAATTCCAGAGTCCTGACTGTGTTTTTAGAAGGGGTGGTGCCAGGGGCAGGGGCTCAGGACAGGGGATTACTATCACTGCCTCTGTCACTCCAGCTTTCCGGGCTGGAGAGAATTGTTGTGTTTCACTGGAGTGGAGCGAATCCTGCTCTTTGCCCCAAGGTTTAATGCAGCCTCTGTGACTAGGCCACAATTCAAGCCCGAAATGCAGCAGAAACAGATGGAGAGAGAGACAGACAGAGTGAGGGGAGAAATGAGGGGGACATAAAACAGCTGGATGTGGTGGGTTAAACTGAGGCGGTTAGTGGGAGCAGGGCTTCAATGAGGGATAGACTCTGCATTTTAATTCTGAGGGCCCGTTGGGGCGTGTCTCAGTCTCTTTGCCTCTGCCTCCATCTCTGCCTGTTGCAGTCTCTTTGTCTCATTCTCTCTCTCTCTCTGTCGCTGCCTGTAAACATTTACTCAATTGTAAAATCTTTGCAAACTAGATGCCTGTCAGTTTCGACATTACAATCATGCAGGAATTGAGAGAGAGAGCTCCACTATGAGAAAGGCTGCACTGAAATTTAAAATTCCCATTATTTTTGGGATCTTCGTATGCACAGGGTGAAAACTCCACACAGAGTGACCAAAGGTGGGAATGGAACGTGATTCACTGGCGCTGTGAGGCAGCAGTGCGAACCATGTGGCACCGTGCCCTTGAACGAAATGGCTTGCTCGGCCATTTGGGAGGACAGCTGAGAGTCAGCCACGTTGCTGTGGCTCTGGAATGACATGTAGACCAGACCAGGTAAGGACGGCAGATTTCCTTCTCTATGGACATTACTGAAGCAGGGGGAGGGTGAATGGGTGCAGAGAGAAATGGAGAGTGAGAGGGAGTGAGAGTGACAGGGAGAAAGAGGGAGACAGCGAGTTCCAGGCTCCCACCACCCTCTGTGTAAAACAACTTGCCTCGGACAACTCCTTTAAACCTTCCCCCTCCACCTTAAACCTATTCCCCCGAGTAATTCACTCTTCCACCCTGCGAAAAAGCTTCTGACTATCCACTCTGTCCATGCCCCTCATAATCTTGTAGACTTCTATCAGGTCTCCCCTCAACCTCCGTCGTTCCAGTGAGAACAAACCAAGTTTCTCCAACCTCTCCTCATAGCTAATGCCCTCCATACCAGGCAACATTCAGAAAAAACTTTTCTGTACTCTCTCCAAAGCCTCCACATCCTTCTGTTAGTGTGGTGACCAGAATTGAACACTATATTCTACATGCGGCCTGACTAAGATTCTATAAATCTGCAACATGATTTGCCAATTTTTAAACTCAATGCCCCGGCCGATGAAGGCGACCATGCCGTATGCCTTCTTGACGACCTTCTCCACCTGCGTTGCCACACAGTGACCTGTGTACCTGTCAAATTCAACAATAAACTAAAATGTAAAAAAGACAAACAAATTCAACAACAACAAACCCAACATTGAAAACCACGAATAAATTCAACAACAACCCCAACATTGAAATCCCAAATGCCTTCTTGACTACCTTCTCCACCTGCGTTGCCACTTTCAGTGACCTGTGCACCTGTACACCCAGATCCCTCTGCCTTTCAATACTCTTAAGGGTTCTGCCATTTACTCTATATTTCCGATCTGTACTGGACCTTCCAAAATGCATTCCCTCACATTTGTCCGGATGAAACTCCATCTGCCACCTCTCTGCCCAAGTCTTCAACCAATCTATTGAAGATAGATCGCCCCCTGCAATCCCTCACCCGCATCCCCTCCCCGAGCCCCACCGCTTCCTCCACCTCTGCCCCACCCCCCCACGCCTGCAAACCCTCCCCCATGCAACCGCTGCCCCGCAACGCCTTATTCCCTCCCCTACAACCCTTCTTCCGCAACCCCTTTCCCCAACCCCCGCAAACCCTCCCCACTCCAACCACTCTCCTGCCACCCCTGCCCCGCAACCCCTCACCCCCTGCCCCTCACTCCCACAACTACTCACCCCATCCCCCCAACACCTCGCCCGCTTCTCCGCAACCCCTCACTCCACAACCTCTCCACCCGCAACCCCTCACTGCCTGCCCCTCACCCCCATCCCCCGCAACTACTCACCCCAACCTCTCTCCCCCGCCCCCTCAATACCAATTGAGTCTAATCAATGTACTTGGACTATCAGCGACCATACCTTGTGTATTGATGTGTTTGTCCAGAAGCTTCTTCAATCAGAGAGTCCCTGCCTCCAGCAGCCACTCAGGCAGCGAGGTCCAGATTTCCAACACAGTCTGCTCAACATTCTGTCCCCACATCCCCTCTGAAACACACTCACCTTTAACCTCTGCCCTTTGGTCAAACCCAGACCAAGATGGCACTGGGCATGCGCTCTCCCCACATTGCCCCTCACAAAGATGGCACTGAACATGCGCTCTCCCCACATTGCCCCTCACAAAGATGGCACTGAACATGCGCTCTCCTCACATTGCTCCTCACAAAGACGGCGGCGGTGCAGGCGCACAACCCCGCTGTAAACATGGCGGCGGTGAACTCGGGGCAGAAACGGGGAACAATACTGGGCTCCCGCTGGGTACAAACGGGGAACCGGCGATTTCATTCTCTGAGTTTCCGCTGTACACAAACCTGGTTATGAATCCTCTCCGCCCACCCGCCGGACCATCGCTCCCCCGAGTCGCCATTCCACTCACTGACATCATACCCATTGCCATCCCGCACACTGCGCATGCTCCACTCCCAGCCCCGCCCCTCATTCACTCCGATTGGTTGGAGGACCAGCCCCTCCCGCTCGGTCCTCCAGTCTCGCCCCCTTCTCCTCCTATTGGTCCGGAGCTGCCGTCAATCAGCCGGGCATTGTGACTGTGTGAGATGGTGGGCGGGGCCACAGCACCAGGTTAAAGGTCAACAGGTCTATTTGGCAGCACAAGACACGAGCTTTCGGAGCACTACTCCTTGATCAGGGGAGTGGGAGATGTGTTCACAAACAGGGCCGACAGAGACACTAACTCAATTTACACAATAATGGTTGGAATGTGAGTCTTCGGGGAAGCGTTCTCCAAGGCTGCCTTCACCACACACGACAGCGCAGAGTCACTGCGCAGAGACTGATAGTCAAGTTCCACACACATGAGGACGGCCCCAACCGCCATCTTGGGTTCATGTCACACTATCTGGATGATCTGGATGAGGAAGTGGAGGGATGGGTTGGTCAGTTTGCCGACGACACGAAGGTTGGTGGGGTTGTGGATAGTCTGGAGGGATGTCAGAAGTTACAGAGGGACATAGATAGGATGCAAGACTGGGCGGACAAGTGGCAGATGGACTTCAACCCAGATAAATGCGTCGTGGTCCATTTTAGCAGGTCGAATGGGATGAAGGAGTACAATATTAAGGGAAAGACTCTTAGTACTGTAGAGGATCAGAAGGACCTTGGGGTCCGGGTCCATAGGACTCTAAAATTGGCCCTGCAGGTGGAGGAGGTGGTTAAGAAGGCGTATGGTGTGCTGGCCTTTATCAATCGAGGGATTGAGTTCAGGAGTCCGGGGATAATGATGCAGCTATATAAGACCCTCGTCAGACCCCACTTGGAGTACTGTGCTCAGTTCTGGTCGCCTCATTACACGAAGGATGTGGAAAAGTTTGAAAGGGTGCAGAGGAGATTTACAAGGATGTTGCCTGGATTGAGTGGCATGCCTTATGAGGATAGGCTGAGGGAGCTCGGTCTTTTCTCCTTGGAGAGACGTAGGATGAGAGAAGACCTAATAGAGGTATATAAGATGTTGAGAGGCTTTTTCCCAGGGTGGAAATGGCTGCTATGAGAGGACACAGGTTTAAGTTGCTGGGGGGGGGGGGTAGGTACTGGGGAAATGTTAGGGGGAAGTTTTTCACACAGAGGGTGGTGGGTGAGTGGAATCGGCTGCCGTCAGTGGTGATGGAGGCAAACTCAATAGGGTCTTTTAAGAGACTCCTGGTTGAGTCCATGGGACTTAATAGGATGGAGGGTTATAGGTAGGCCTAAAAGGTAGGGTTATGTTCGGCAAAACTTGTGGGGCCGAAGGGCCTGTTTTGTGCTGTAGTTTTCTATGTTTCTATCTGTAACCCCCACGACTTGCCTGGCCTTGCAGAATCTCACTAACTGTCCTGTCTGGAGACAGTACACATCTTTCACCGCTGCTCTACCCTCTCTCCACTCACATTGTCTGTACCTTTCAGACTTGCTTACCTGTAAAGACTCGCATTCCAACCGTTATAATGCACTGGCTAAAGCCAAACACAGTAAGAAGTTTAACAACACCAGGTTAAAGTCCAACAGGTTTATTTGGTAGCAAAAGCCACACAAGCTTTCGGAGCTCCAAGCCCCTTCTTCAGGTGAGTGGGAATTCTGTTCACAGACAGGGCTTATAAAGACACAGACTCAATTTACATGAATAATGGTTGGAATGCGAATACTTACAGCTAATCAAGTCTTTAAGATACAAAGAACGAGAGTGGAGAGAGCATTAAGACAGGCTAAAAAGATGTGTATTGTCTCCAGACAAGACAGCCAGTGAAACGTTGCCGGTCCAGGCAAGCTGTGGGGGTTACAAATAGTGTGACATGAACCCAATATCCCGGTTGAGACCGTCCTCGTGTGAGCGGAACTTGGCTATCGTTTTCTGCTCAGCGACTCTGCGCTGTCGTGTGTCGTGAAGGCCGCCTTGGAGAACGCTAACCTGAAGATCCAAGGCTGAATGCCCGTGACTGCTGAAGTGCATAAACATGAGGAGAGAAACAGTCAGTAACACAGGGTGCTGGGGGGACATGGGTTACTGAATTACAGTGTGAGGGAGCTGCATTAACATCAGTGCAGATTCAGTCAGTAACACAGGGTGCTGGGGGAGAGGGGATACTGAGTGACAGTGTGAGGGAGCTGCATTAACATCAGTACAGACACAGTCAGTAACACAGGGTGCTGGGGGGAGAGGGGTTACTGAATGACAGTGTGAGGGAGCTGCATTAACATCAGTGCAGATTCAGTCAGTAACACAGGGTGCTGGGGGAGAGGGGATACTGAGTGACAGTGTAAGGGAGCTGGTTTAACATCAGTGCCGATACAGTCAGTAACACAGGGTGCTGGGGGGAGAGGGGTTACTGAGTGACAATGTGTGGGAGCTGGATTAACATCATTAGAGACACAGTCAGTAACACAGGTGCTGGGGGAGAGGGGTGACTGGGTGACAGTGTGAGGGAGCTCTACTAACATCAGCAGAGATACAGTCAGTAACACAGGGTGCTGGGAAAAGGGGTTACTGAGTGACAGTGTGAGGGAGCTGGACTAACATCAGTACAGACACAGTCAGTAACACAGGGTGCTGGGGGAGAGGGGTTACTGAGTGACAGTGTGAGGGAGCTGGATTAACATTAGTACAGATACAGTCAGTAACACAGGGTGCTGGGGGAGAGGGGTTACAGAGTGCCAGTGTGAGGGAGCTGGATTAACATCAGTACAGATACAGTCAGGAACACAGGGTGCTGGCGGAGAGGGGTTACAGAGTGCCAGTGTGAGGGAGCTGGATTAACATCAGTGCAGATACAGTCAGTAACACAGGGTGCTGGGGGGAGAGGGGTTACTGAATGACAGTGTGAGGGAGCTGCATTAACATCAGTGCAGATTCAGTCAGTAACACAGGGTGCTGGGGGAGAGGGGATACTGAGTGACAGTGTAAGGGAGCTGGTTTAACATCAGTGCCGATACAGTCAGTAACACAGGGTGCTGGGGGGAGAGGGGTTACTGAGTGACAATGTGTGGGAGCTGGATTAACATCATTAGAGACACAGTCAGTAACACAGGTGCTGGGGGAGAGGGGTGACTGGGTGACAGTGTGAGGGAGCTCTACTAACATCAGCAGAGATACAGTCAGTAACACAGGGTGCTGGGAAAAGGGGTTACTGAGTGACAGTGTGAGGGAGCTGGACTAACATCAGTACAGACACAGTCAGTAACACAGGGTGCTGGGGGAGAGGGGTTACTGAGTGACAGTGTGAGGGAGCTGGATTAACATTAGTACAGATACAGTCAGTAACACAGGGTGCTGGGGGAGAGGGGTTACAGAGTGCCAGTGTGAGGGAGCTGGATTAACATTAGTACAGATACAGTCAGGAACACAGGGTGCTGGCGGAGAGGGGTTACAGAGTGACAGTGTGAGGGAGCTGGATTAACATCAGTGAAGACACAGTCAGTAACACAGGGTGCTGGGGGAGAGGGGTTACTGAGTGACAGTGTGAGGGAGCTGGATTAACATCAGTACAGATACAGTTAGTAACACAGTGTGCTGGGGGCGAGGGGTTACTGAGTGACAGTGTGAGGGAGCTGGTTTAACATCAGTGCAGATACAGTCAGTAACACAGGGTGCTGGGGGGAGAGGGGTTGCTGAGTGACAGTGTGAGGGAGCTGGTTTAACATCAGTGCAGATACAGTCAGTAACACAGGGTGCTGGGGGGAGAGGGGTTGCTGAGTGACAGTGTGAGGGCGCTGGATTAACATCAATAGAGACACAGTCAGTAACACAGGTGCTGGGGGGAGAGGGGTGACTGAGTGACAGTGTGAGGGAGCTGGATTAACATTAGTACAGATACAGTCAGTAACACAGGGTGCTGGGGGAGAGGGGTTACTGAGTGACAGTGTGAGGGAGCTGGATTAACATCAGTACAGATACAGTCAGTAACACAGGGGCTGGAGTAGGGGGGCGACTGAGTGTCAGTGTGAGGGAGCTGGATTAACATTAGTACAGATACAGTCAGTAACACAGGGTGCTGGGGGAGAGGGGTTACTGAGTGACAGTGTGAGGGAGCTGTATTAACATCAGTACAGACACAGTCAGTAACACAGGGTGCTGGGGGGGAGATGGGTTACAGAGTGACAGTGTGAGGGAGCTGGATTAACATCAGTACAGATACAGTCAGTAACACACGGTGCTGGGGGAGAGGGGTTACTGAGTGACAGTGTGAGGGAGCTGGATTAATATCAGTACAGATACAGTCAGTAACACAGGGGCTGGAGTAGGGGGCGACTGAGTGTCAGTGTGAGGGAGCTGGATTAACATCAGTACAGATACAGTCAGGAAAACAGGGTGCTGGGGGGAGAGGGGTTACTGAGTGACAGTGTGAGGGAGCTGGATTAACATCAGTACAGATACAGTCAGTAACACAGGGTGCTGGGGGAGAGGGGTTACTGAGTGACAGTGTGAGAGAGCTGGATTAACATCAGTACAGATACAGTCAGTAACACAGGGTGCTGGGGGAGAGGGGTTACTGAGTGACAGTGTGAGGGAGCTGGATTAACATCAGTACAGATACAGTCAGTAACACAGGGTGCTGAGGGAGAGGGGTTACTGAGTGACAGTGTGAGGGAGCTGGATTAACATCAGTACAGATACAGTCAGTAACACAGGGTGCTGGGGGGAGAGGGTTACTGAGTGACAGTGTGAGGGAGCTGGATTAACATCAGTACAGATACCATAAGACCATAAGACATAGGAGCGGAAGTAAGGCCATTCGGCCCATCGAGTCCACTCCACCATTCAATCATGGTTGATTTCAACTCCATTTACCCGCTCTCTCCCCATAGCCCTTAATTCCTCGAGAAATCAAGAATTTATCAATTTCTGTCTTGAAGACGCTCAACGTCTCGGCCTCCACAGCCCTCTGTGGCAATGAATTCCACAGACCCACCACTCTCTGGCTGAAGAAATTTCTCCTCATCTCTGTTCTAAAGTGACTCCCTTTTATTCTAAGGCTGTGCCCCCGCGTCCTAGTCTCCCCTGTTAATGGAAACAACTTCCCTACGTCCATCCTATCTAAGCCGTTCATTATCTTGTAAGTTTCTATCAGATCTCCCCTCAACCTCCTAAACTCCAATGAATATAATCCCACGATCCTCAGACGTTCATCGTATGTCAGGCCTACCATTCCTGGGATCATCCGTGTGAATCTCCGCTGGACCCGCTCCAGTGCCAGTATGTCCTTCCTGAGGTGTGGGGCCCAAAATTGCTCACAGTACTCCAAATGGGGCCTAACCAGTGCTTTATAAAGCCTCAGAAGTACATCCCTGCTTTTGTATTCCAAGCCTCTTGAGATAAATGACAACATTACATTTGCTTTCTTAATTACGGACTCAACCTGCAAGTTTACCTTTAGAGAATCCTGGACTAGGACTCCCAAGTCCCTTTGCACTTTAGCATTATGAATTTTGTCACCGTTTAGAAAATAGCCCATGCCTCTATTCTTTTTTCCAAAGTGTACAACCTCGCACTTGCCCACGTTGAATTTCATCAGCCACTTCTTGGACCACTATCCTAAACTGTCTAAATCTTTCTGCAGCCTCCCCACCTCCTCAATACTACCTGCCCCTCCACCTATCTTTGTATCATCGGCAAACTTGGCCAGAATGCTCCCAGTCCCGTCATCTAGATCGTTAATATATAAAGAGAACAGCTGTGGCCCCAACACTGAACCCTGCGGGACACCACTTGTCACCGGTTGCCATTCTGAGAAAGAACCTTTTATCCCAACTCTCTGCCTTCTGTCTGACAGCCAATCGTCAATCCATGTTAGTACCTTGCCTCGAATACCATGGGCCCTTATTTTACTCAGCAGTCTCCCGTGAGGCACCTTGTCAAAGGCCTTTTGGAAGTCAAGATAGATAACATCCATTGGCTCTCCTTGGTCTAACCTATTTGTTATCTCTTCAAAGAACTCTAACAGGTTTGTCAGGCACGACCTCCCCTTACTAAATCCATGCTGACTTGTCTTAATCCGACCCTGCACTTCCAAGAATTTAGAAATCTCATCCTTAACGATGGATTCTAGAATTTTGCCAACAACTGAGGTTAGGCTAATTGGCCTATAATTTTCCATCTTTTTTCTTGTTCCCTTCTTGAACAGTGGGGTTACAACAGCGATTTTCCAATCCTCTGGGACTTTCCCTGACTCCAGTGACTTTTGAAAGATCATAACTAACGCCTCCACTATTTCTTCAGCTATCTCCTTTAGAACTCTAGGATGTAGCCCATCTGGGCCCGGAGATTTATCAATTTTCAGACCTTTTAGATACAGTCAGTAACACAGGGTGCTGGGGGAGAGGGGCTACAGAGTGACAGTGTGTGGGAGCTGGATTAACATCAGTACAGACACAGTCAGTAACACAGGGTGCTGGGGGAGAGGGGTTACTGAGTGACAGTGTGAGGGAGCTGGATTAACATCAGTATAGATACAGTCAGTAACACAGGGTGCTGGGGGAGAGGGGTTACTGAGTGACAGTGTGAGGGAGCTGGATTAACATCAGTGCAGATACAGTCAGTAACACAGGGGTCTGGGGGAGATGGGATACTGAGTGACGGTGTGAGGGAGCTGCATTAACATCAGTACAGACACAGTCAGTAACACAGGGTGCTGGGGGAGAGGGGTTACTGAGTGACAGTGTGAGGGAGCTGCATTATCATCAGTACAGATACAGTCAGTAACACAGGGTGCTGGGGGAGAGGGGATACTGAATTACAGTGTGAGGGAGCTGCATTATCATCAGTACAGATACAGTCAGTAACACAGAGTGCTGGGGGAGAGGGGATACTGAGTGACAGTGTGAGGGAGCTGGTTTAACATCAGTGCAGATACAGTCAGCAACACAGGGTGCTGGGGGGAGAGGGGTTACTGAGTGACAATGTGTTGGAGCTGGATTAACATCATTAGAGACACAGTCAGTAACACAGGTGCTGGGGGGAGCGGGGTGACTGAGTGACAGTGTGAGGGAGCTGTACTAACATCAGTAGAGATACAGTCAGTAACACAGGGTGCTGGGAAAAGGGGTTACTGAGTGACAATGTGAGGGAGCTGGACTAACATCAGTCAAGATACAGTCAGTAACATAGGGTGCTGGGGGGAGGGGTTACTGAGTGACAGTGTGAGGGAGCTGCATTAACATCAGTACAGATACAGTCAGTAACACAGGGTGCTGGGAAGAGGGTTACTCAATGACAGTGTGAGGGAGCTGGATTGACATCAGTCGAGATACAGTCAGGAACACAGGGTGCTGGGGGAGAGGGATTACTCAGTCACAGTGTGAGGGATCTCGATTAACATCAGTGCAGATTCAGTCAGTAACACAGGGTGCTGGGGGAGAGGGGATACTGAGTGACAGTGTGAGGGAGCTGGTTTAACATCAGTGCAGATACAGTCAGTAACACAGGGTGCTGGGGGGAGAGGGGTTACTGAGTGAGTGTGAGGGAGCTGGTTTAACATCAGTGCAGATACAGTCAGTAACACAGGGTGCTGGGGGGGAGAGGGGTTACTGAGTGACAATGTGTGGGAGCTGGATTAACATCAATAGAGACACAGTCAGTAACACAGGTGCTGGGGGGAGAGGGGTGACTGAGTGACAGTGTGAGGGCGCTGGATTAACATGAGTACAGATACAGACAGTAACACAGGGTGCTGGGGGAGAGGGGTTACAGAGTGACAGTGTGAGGGAGCTGGATTAACATTAGCACAGATACAGTCAGTAACACAGGGTGCTGGGGGAGAGGGGTTACAGAGTGACAGTGTGAGGGAGCTGGATTAACATCAGTACAGATACAGTCAGTAACACAGAGTGCTGGGGGAGAGGGGTTACTGAGTGACAGTGTGAGGGAGCTGGACTAACATCAGTCAAGATACAGTCAGTAACACAGGGTGCTGGGGGAGAGGGGTTACTGAGTGACAGTGTGAGGGAGCTGGATTAACATCAGTACAGACACAGTCAGTAACACAGGGTGCTGGGGGAGAGGGGTTACTGAGTGACAGTGTGAGGGAGCTGGATTAACATTAGTACAGATACAGTCAGTAACACAGGGTGCTGGGGGAGATGGGTTACAGAGTGACAGTGTGAGAGAGCTGGATTAACATCAGTACAGATACAGTCAGGAACACAGGGTGCTGGGGGAGAGGGGTTACAGAGTGACAGTGTGAGGGAGCTGGATTAACATCAGTACAGACACAGTCAGTAACACAGGGTGCTGGGGGAGAGGCGTTACTGAGTGACAGTGTGAGGGAGCTGGATTAACATCAGTACAGATACAGTCAGTAACACAGTGTGCTGGGGGAGAGTGGTTAATGAGTGACAGTGTGAGGGAGCTGGATTAACATCAGTACAGACACAGTCAGGAACACAGGGTGCTGGGGGAGAGGGGTTACAGAGTGACAGTGTGAGGGAGCTGGATTAACATCAGTACAGACACAGGCAGTAACACAGGGTGCTGGGGGGAGAGGGGTTACTGAGTGACAGTGTGAGGGAGCTGGATTAACATCAGTACAGATACAGTCAGTAACACAGGGTGCTGGGGGAGAGGGGTTACTGAGTGACAGTGTGAGGGAGCTGGATTAACATCAGTACAGATACAGTCAGTAACACAGTGTGCTGGGGGAGAGGGGTTACTGAGTGACAGTGTGAGGGAGCTGGATTAACATCAGTACAGATACAGTCAGTAACACAGGGTGCTGGGGGGAGAGGGGTTACTGAGTGACAGTGTGAGGGAGCTGGATTAACATCAGTACAGACACAGTCAGTAACACAGGGTGCTGGGGGAGAGGGGTTACTGAGTGACAGTGTGAGGGAGCTGGATTAACATCAGTACAGATACAGTCAGTAACACAGGGTGCTGGGGGAGAGGGGTTACTGAGTGACAGTGTGAGGGAGCTGGATTAACATCAGTACAGATACAGTCAGTAACACAGGGTGCTGGGGGAGAGGGGTTACTGAGTGACAGTGTGAGGGAGCTGGATTAACATCAGTACAGATACAGTCAGTAACACAGGGTGCTGGGGGAGAGGGGTTACTGAGTGACAGTGTGAGGGAGCTGGATTAACATCATTAGAGACACAGTCAGTAACACAGGGTGCTGGGGAAGAGGGTTACAGAGTGACAGAGTGAGGGAGCTGGATTAACATCAGTACAGATACAGTCAGTAACACAGGGTGCTGGGGGAGAGGGGTTACTGAGTGACAGTGTGAGGGAGCTGGATTAACATCAGTACAGATACAGTCAGTAACACAGTGTGCTGGGGGAGAGGGGTTACTGAGTGACAGTGTGAGGGAACTGGATTAACATCAGTACAGATACAGTCAGTAACACAGGGTGCTGGGGGGAGAGGGGTTACTGAATTACAGTGTGAGGGAGTTGCATTAACATCAGTACAGATACAGTCAGTAACACAGGGTGCTGGGGGGAGAGGGGTTACTGAATTACAGTGTGAGGGAGCTGCATTAAGATCAGTACAGATACAGTCAGTAACACAGGGTGCTGGGTGGAGAGGGGTGACTGAGTGACAGTGTGAGGGAGCTGCATTAACATCAGTACAGACACAGTCAGTAACACAGGGTGCTGGGGGGAGAGGGGTTACTGAGTGACAGTGTGAGGGAGCTGCATTAAGATCAGTACAGACACAGTCAGTAACACAGGGTGCTGGGGGGAGAGAGGTTACTGAATTACAGTGTGAGGGAGCTGCATTAAGATCAGTACAGACACAGTCAGTAACGCAGTGTGCTGGGGGAGAGGGGTTACTGAGTGACAGTGTGAGGGAGCTGCATTAACATCAGTACAGACACAGTCAGTAACACAGGGTGCTGGGGGGACAGGGGTTACTGAGTGACAGTATGAGGGAGCTGCATTAAGATCAGTACAGATACAGTCAGTAACACAGGGTGCTGGGGGAGAGGGGTTACTGAGTGACAGTGTGAGGGAGCTGGATTAACATCAGTACAGATACAGTCAGCAACACAGGGTGCTGGGGGAGAGGGGTTACTGAGTGACAGTGTGAGGGAGCTGAATTAACATCAGTACAGATACAGTCAGTAACACAGGGTGCTGGGGGAGAGGGGATACTGAGTGACAGTGTGAGGGAGCTGGATTAACATCAGTACAGATACAGTCAGTAACACAGGGTGCTGCGGGGAGAGGGGTTACTGAGTGACAGTGTGAGGGAGCTGGACTAACATCAGTCAAGATACAGTCAGTAACACAGGGTGCTGGGGGAGAGGGGTTACTGAGTGACAATGTGTTGGAGCTGGATTAACATCATTAGAGACACAGTCAGTAACACAGGTGCTGGCGGGGAGAGGGGTGACTGAGTGACAGTGTGAGGGAGCTGTACTAACATCAGTAGAGATACAGTCAGTAACACAGGGTGCTGGGAAAAGGGGTTACTGAGTGACAGTGTGAGGGAGCTGGACTAACATCAGTCAAGATACAGTCAGTAACACAGGGTGCTGGGGGAGAGGGGTTACTGAGTGACAGTGTGAGGGAGTTGGATTAACATCAGTACAGACACAGTCAGTAACACAGGGTTCTGGGGGAGAGGGGTTACTGAGTGACAGTGTGAGGGAGCTGGATTAACATTAGTACAGATACAGTCAGTAACACAGGGTGCTGGGGGAGAGGGGTTACAGAGTGACAGTGTGAGGGAGCTGGATTAACATCAGTACAGATACAGTCAGGAACACAGGGTGCTGGGGGAGAGGGGTTACAGAGTGACAGTGTGAGGGAGCTGGATTAACATCAGTACAGACACAGTCAGTAACACAGGGTGCTGGGGGAGAGAAGTTACTGACTGACAGTGTGAGGGAGCTGGATTAACATCAGTACAGATACAGTCAGTAACACAGTGTGCTGGGTGAGACGGGTTACTGAGTGACAGTGTGAGGGAGCTGGATTAACATCAGTACAGATACAGTCAGTAACACAGGGTGCTGGGGGAGAGGGGTGACAGAGTGACAGTGTGAGGGAGCTGGATTAACATCAGTACAGATTCAGTCAGTAACACAGGGTGCTGGGGCAGTGGGGATACTGAGTGACAGCGTGAGGGAGCTGCATTAACATCAGTACAGACACAGTCAGTAACACAGGGTGCTGGGGGGACAGGGGATACAGAATGACAGTGTGAGGGAGCTGCATTAACATCAGTACAGACACAGTCAGGAACACAGGGTGCTGGGGGGGAGAGGGATTACTGCGTGACAGTGTGAGGGAGCTGGATTAACATCAGTACAGATACAGTCAGTCACACAGGGTGCTGGGGAAGAGGGTTACTCAGTGACAGTGTGAGGGAGCTGGATTAACATCAGTCGAGATACAGTCAGGAACACAGGGTGCTGGGGGAGAGGGATTACTCAGTCACAGTGTGAGGGATCTGGATTAACATCAGTACAGATTCAGTCAGTAACACAGGGTGCTGGGGGAGAGGGGATGCTGAGTGACAGTGTGAGGGAGCTGGTTTAACATCAGTGCAGATACAGTCGGTAACACAGGGTGCTGGGGGGAGAGGGGTTACTGAGTGACAGTGTGAGGGATCTGGTTTAACATCAGTGCAGATACAGTCAGTAACACAGGGTGCTGGGGGCAGAGGGGTTACAGAGTGACAGTGTGAGGGAGCGGGATTAACATCAATAGAGACACAGTCAGTAACACAGGTGCTGGGGGGAGAGGGGTGACTGAGTGTCAGTGTGAGGGAGCTGGATTAACATTAGTACAGATACAGTCAGTAACACAGGGTGCTGGGGGAGAGGGGTTACAGAGTGACAGTGTGAGGGAGCGGGATTAACATCAGTACAGATACAGTCAGTAACACAGGGTGCTGGGGGAGAGGGGTTACTGAGTGACAGTGTGAGGGAGCTGGAATAACATCAGTACAGATACAGTCAGTAACACAGGGGCTGGAGTATGGGGGCGACTGAGTGTCAGTGTGAGGGAGCTGTACTAACATCAGTAGAGATACAGTCAGTAACACAGGGTGCTGGGGGAGAGGGGTTACTGAGTGACAGTGTGAGGGAACTGGATTAACATCAGTACAGACACAGTCAGTAACACAGGGTGCTGGGGGAGAGGGGTTACTGAGTGACAGTGTGAGGGAGCTGGATTAACATTAGTACAGATACAGTCAGTAACCCAGGGTCTGGGGGAGATGGGTTACAGAGTGACAGTGTGAGGGAGCTGGATTAACATCAGTACAGATACAGTCAGGAACACAGGGTGCTGGGGGAGAGGGGTTACATAGTGACAGTGTGAGGGAGCTGGATTAACATCAGTACAGACACAGTCAGTAACACAGGGTGCTGGTGGAGAGGCGTTACTGAGTGACAGTGTGAGGGAGCTGGATTAACATCAGTACAGATACAGTCAGTAACACAGTGTGCTGGGGGAGAGGGGTTACTGAGTGACAGTGTGAGGGAGCTGGATTAACATCAGTACAGACACAGTCAATAACACAGGGTGCTGGGGGAGAGGGGTTACTGAGTGACAGTGTGAGGGAGCTGGATTAACATCAGTACAGATTCAGTGAGTAACACAGGGTGCTGGGGGAGAGGGGTTACAGAGTGACAGTGTGAGGGAGCTGGATTAACATCAGTACAGATACAGTCAGGAACACAGGGTGCTGGGGGGAGAGGGATTACTGAGTGACAGTGTGAGGGAGCTGGATTAACATCAGTACAGATACAGTCAGTAACACAGGGTGCTGGGGAAGAGGGTTACTGAGTGACAGTGTGAGGGAGCTGGATTAACATCAGTCGAGATACAGTCAGGAACACAGGGTGCTGGGGGAGAGGGATTACTCAGTCACAGTGTGAGGGAGCTGGATTAACATCAGTACAGATTCAGTCAGTAACACAGGGTGCTGGGGGAGAGGGGATACTGAGTGACAGCGTGAGGGAGCTGGTTTAACATCAGTGCAGATACAGTCAGTAACACAGGGTGCTGGGGGGAGAGGGGTTACTGAGTGACAATGTGTGGGAGCTGGATTAACATCATTAGAGACACAGTCAGTAACACAGTTGCTGGGGGGAGAGGGGTGACTGAGTGACAGTGTGAGGGAGCTGTACTAACATCAGTAGAGATACAGTCAGTAGCACAGGGTGCTGGGAAGTGGCGTTACAGAGTGACATTGTGAGGGAGCTGAACTAACATCAGTCAAGATACAGTCAGTAACACAGGGTGCTGGGGGAGAGGGGTTACTGAGTGACAGTGTGAGGGAGCTGCATTAACATCAGTACAGACACAGTCAGTAACACAGGGTGCTGGGGGGACAGGGGTTACTGAGTGACAGTATGAGGGAGCTGCATTAAGATCAGTACAGATACAGTCAGTAACACAGGGTGCTGGGGGAGAGGGGTTACTGAGTGACAGTGTGAGGGAGCTGCATTAACATCAGTACAGACACAGTCAGTAACACAGGGTGCTGGGGGGACAGGGGTTACTGAGTGACAGTATGAGGGAGCTGCATTAAGATCAGTACAGATACAGTCAGTAACACAGGGTGCTGGGGGAGAGGGGATACTGAGTGACAGTGTGAGGGAGCTGGATTAACATCAGTACAGATACAGTCAGTAACACAGGGTGCTGCGGGGAGAGGGGTTACTGAGTGACAGTGTGAGGGAGCTGGACTAACATCAGTCAAGATACAGTCAGTAACACAGGGTGCTGGGGGAGAGGGGTTACTGAGTGACAATGTGTTGGAGCTGGATTAACATCATTAGAGACACAGTCAGTAACACAGGTGCTGGCGGGGAGAGGGGTGACTGAGTGACAGTGTGAGGGAGCTGTACTAACATCAGTAGAGATACAGTCAGTAACACAGGGTGCTGGGAAAAGGGGTTACTGAGTGACAGTGTGAGGGAGCTGGACTAACATCAGTCAAGATACAGTCAGTAACACAGGGTGCTGGGGGAGAGGGGTTACTGAGTGACAGTGTGAGGGAGTTGGATTAACATCAGTACAGACACAGTCAGTAACACAGGGTTCTGGGGGAGAGGGGTTACTGAGTGACAGTGTGAGGGAGCTGGATTAACATTAGTACAGATACAGTCAGTAACACAGGGTGCTGGGGGAGAGGGGTTACAGAGTGACAGTGTGAGGGAGCTGGATTAACATCAGTACAGATACAGTCAGGAACACAGGGTGCTGGGGGAGAGGGGTTACAGAGTGACAGTGTGAGGGAGCTGGATTAACATCAGTACAGACACAGTCAGTAACACAGGGTGCTGGGGGAGAGAAGTTACTGACTGACAGTGTGAGGGAGCTGGATTAACATCAGTACAGATACAGTCAGTAACACAGTGTGCTGGGTGAGACGGGTTACTGAGTGACAGTGTGAGGGAGCTGGATTAACATCAGTACAGATACAGTCAGTAACACA
Source organism: Mustelus asterias (assembly GCF_964213995.1). Classification (NCBI taxonomy): domain Eukaryota; kingdom Metazoa; phylum Chordata; class Chondrichthyes; order Carcharhiniformes; family Triakidae; genus Mustelus; species Mustelus asterias. Next base: position 45,866 of record NW_027590594.1, read on the forward strand.
GGGTGCTGGGGGAGAGGGGTGACAGAGTGACAGTGTGAGGGAGCTGGATTAACATCAGTACAGATTCAGTCAGTAACACAGGGTGCTGGGGGAGAGGGGATACTGAGTGACAGCGTGAGGGAGCTGCATTAACATCAGTACAGACACAGTCAGTAACACAGGGTGCTGGGGGGACAGGGGATACAGAATGACAGTGTGAGGGAGCTGCATTAACATCAGTACAGACACAGTCAGGAACACAGGGTGCTGGGGGGGAGAGGGATTACTGCGTGACAGTGTGAGGGAGCTGGATTAACATCAGTACAGATACAGTCAATCACACAGGGTGCTGGGGAAGAGGGTTACTCAGTGACAGTGTGAGGGAGCTGGATTAACATCAGTCGAGATACAGTCAGGAACACAGGGTGCTGGGGGAGAGGGATTACTCAGTCACAGTGTGAGGGATCTGGATTAACATCAGTACAGATTCAGTCAGTAACACAGGGTGCTGGGGGAGAGGGGATGCTGAGTGACAGTGTGAGGGAGCTGGACTAACATCAGTGCAGATACAGTCGGTAACACAGGGTGCTGGGGGGAGAGGGGTTCCTGAGTGACAGTGTGAGGGATCTGGTTTAACATCAGTGCAGATACAGTCAGTAACACAGGGTGCTGGGGGCAGAGGGGTTACAGAGTGACAGTGTGAGGGAGCGGGATTAACATCAATAGAGACACAGTCAGTAACACAGGTGCTGGGGGGAGAGGGGTGACTGAGTGTCAGTGTGAGGGAGCTGGATTAACATTAGTACAGATACAGTCAGTAACACAGGGTGCTGGGGGAGAGGGGTTACAGAGTGACAGTGTGAGGGAGCGGGATTAACATCAGTACAGATACAGTCAGTAACACAGGGTGCTGGGGGAGAGGGGTTACTGAGTGACAGTGTGAGGGAGCTGGAATAACATCAGTACAGATACAGTCAGTAACACAGGGGCTGGAGTATGGGGGCGACTGAGTGTCAGTGTGAGGGAGCTGTACTAACATCAGTAGAGATACAGTCAGTAACACAGGGTGCTGGGGGAGAGGGGTTACTGAGTGACAGTGTGAGGGAACTGGATTAACATCAGTACAGACACAGTCAGTAACACAGGGTGCTGGGGGAGAGGGGTTACTGAGTGACAGTGTGAGGGAGCTGGATTAACATCAGTACAGATACAGTCAGGAACACAGGGTGCTGGGGGAGAGGGGTTACAGAGTGACAGTGTGAGGGAGCTGGATTAACATCAGTACAGACACAGTCAGTAACACAGGGTGCTGGGGGAGAGAAGTTACTGACTGACAGTGTGAGGGAGCTGGATTAACATCAGTACAGATACAGTCAGTAACACAGTGTGCTGGGTGAGACGGGTTACTGAGTGACAGTGTGAGGGAGCTGGATTAACATCAGTACAGATACAGTCAGTAACACAGGGTGCTGGGGGAGAGGGGTGACAGAGTGACAGTGTGAGGGAGCTGGATTAACATCAGTACAGATTCAGTCAGTAACACAGGGTGCTGGGGGAGAGGGGATACTGAGTGACAGCGTGAGGGAGCTGCATTAACATCAGTACAGACACAGTCAGTAACACAGGGTGCTGGGGGGACAGGGGATACAGAATGACAGTGTGAGGGAGCTGCATTAACATCAGTACAGACACAGTCAGGAACACAGGGTGCTGGGGGGGAGAGGGATTACTGCGTGACAGTGTGAGGGAGCTGGATTAACATCAGTACAGATACAGTCAATCACACAGGGTGCTGGGGAAGAGGGTTACTCAGTGACAGTGTGAGGGAGCTGGATTAACATCAGTCGAGATACAGTCAGGAACACAGGGTGCTGGGGGAGAGGGATTACTCAGTCACAGTGTGAGGGATCTGGATTAACATCAGTACAGATTCAGTCAGTAACACAGGGTGCTGGGGGAGAGGGGATGCTGAGTGACAGTGTGAGGGAGCTGGACTAACATCAGTGCAGATACAGTCGGTAACACAGGGTGCTGGGGGGAGAGGGGTTCCTGAGTGACAGTGTGAGGGATCTGGTTTAACATCAGTGCAGATACAGTCAGTAACACAGGGTGCTGGGGGCAGAGGGGTTACAGAGTGACAGTGTGAGGGAGCGGGATTAACATCAATAGAGACACAGTCAGTAACACAGGTGCTGGGGGGAGAGGGGTGACTGAGTGTCAGTGTGAGGGAGCTGGATTAACATTAGTACAGATACAGTCAGTAACACAGGGTGCTGGGGGAGAGGGGTTACAGAGTGACAGTGTGAGGGAGCGGGATTAACATCAGTACAGATACAGTCAGTAACACAGGGTGCTGGGGGAGAGGGGTTACTGAGTGACAGTGTGAGGGAGCTGGAATAACATCAGTACAGATACAGTCAGTAACACAGGGGCTGGAGTATGGGGGCGACTGAGTGTCAGTGTGAGGGAGCTGTACTAACATCAGTAGAGATACAGTCAGTAACACAGGGTGCTGGGGGAGAGGGGTTACTGAGTGACAGTGTGAGGGAACTGGATTAACATCAGTACAGACACAGTCAGTAACACAGGGTGCTGGGGGAGAGGGGTTACTGAGTGACAGTGTGAGGGAGCTGGATTAACATTAGTACAGATACAGTCAGTAACCCAGGGTCTGGGGGAGATGGGTTACAGAGTGACAGTGTGAGGGAGCTGGATTAACATCAGTACAGATACAGTCAGGAACACAGGGTGCTGGGGGAGAGGGGTTACATAGTGACAGTGTGAGGGAGCTGGATTAACATCAGTACAGACACAGTCAGTAACACAGGGTGCTGGTGGAGAGGCGTTACTGAGTGACAGTGTGAGGGAGCTGGATTAACATCAGTACAGATACAGTCAGTAACACAGTGTGCTGGGGGAGAGGGGTTACTGAGTGACAGTGTGAGGGAGCTGGATTAACATCAGTACAGACACAGTCAATAACACAGGGTGCTGGGGGAGAGGGGTTATTGAGTGACAGTGTGAGGGAGCTGGATTAACATCAGTACAGATTCAGTCAGTAACACAGGGTGCTGGGGGAGAGGGGTTACAGAGTGACAGTGTGAGGGAGCTGGATTAACATCAGTACAGATACAGTCAGGAACACAGGGTGCTGGGGGGAGAGGGATTACTGAGTGACAGTGTGAGGGAGCTGGATTAACATCAGTACAGATACAGTCAGTAACACAGGGTGCTGGGGAAGAGGGTTACTGAGTGACAGTGTGAGGGAGCTGGATTAACATCAGTCGAGATACAGTCAGGAACACAGGGTGCTGGGGGAGAGGGATTACTCAGTCACAGTGTGAGGGAGCTGGATTAACATCAGTACAGATTCAGTCAGTAACACAGGGTGCTGGGGGAGAGGGGATACTGAGTGACAGCGTGAGGGAGCTGGTTTAACATCAGTGCAGATACAGTCAGTAACACAGGGTGCTGGGGGGAGAGGGGTTACTGAGTGACAATGTGTGGGAGCTGGATTAACATCATTAGAGACACAGTCAGTAACACAGTTGCTGGGGGGAGAGGGGTGACTGAGTGACAGTGTGAGGGAGCTGTACTAACATCAGTAGAGATACAGTCAGTAGCACAGGGTGCTGGGAAGTGGCGTTACAGAGTGACATTGTGAGGGAGCTGAACTAACATCAGTCAAGATACAGTCAGTAACACAGGGTGCTGGGGGAGAGGGGTTACTGAGTGACAGTGTGAGGGAGCTGGATTAACATCAGTACAGACACAGTCAGTAACACAGGGTGCTGGGGGAGAGGGGTTACAGAGTGACAGTGTGAGGGAGCTGGATTAACATCAGTACAGACACAGTCAGTAACACAGGGTGCTGGGGGAGAGGGGTTACTGAGTGACAGTGTGAGGGAGCTGGATTAACATCAGTACAGACACAGTCAGTAACACAGGGTGTTGGGGGAGAGCGGTTACTGAGTGACAGTGTGAGGGAGTTGGATTAACATCAGTGCAGATACAGTCAGTAACACAGGGTGCTGGGGGAGAGGGTTTACTCAGTCACAGTGTGAGGGAGCTGGATTAACATCAGTACAGATAGTCAGTAACATCGGGTGTTGGGGGAGAGGGGTTACTGAGTGACAGTGTGAGGGAGCTGGATTAACATCAGTACAGATGCAGTCAGTAACACAGGGTGCTGGGGGAGAGGGGTTACAGCGTAACAGTGTGAGAGAGTTGAATTGACATCAGTGCAGATACAGTCAGTAACACAGTGTGCTGGGGGAGAGGGATTACTGAGTGACAGTGTGAGGGAGTTGGACTAACATCAGTACAGATACAGTCAGTAACACAGGGTGCTGCGGGGAGAGGGGTTACTGAGTGACAGTGTGAGGGAGCTGGATTAACATCAGTACAGATACAGTCAGTAACACTGGGTGCTGCGGGGAGAGGGGTGACTCAGAGACTGTGCGAGGGTGCTGAATTAACATTAGTAAAGATACCGTCAGTAACACACGGTGTTATGGGGAGAGATTGAGCAGATTGGGTTTGTACTCGTTGGAGTTTAGAAGGCTGAGGGATGATCTTATAGAGGCCTATAAGATAATGAAAGGGCTGGATATGGTAGAAGTGGAGGGAATGTGGTGATATAAACAGGGCCTAGTTTTAAGGCTGATTAAATTGGATATCCTAAATTAAAGAATTGGGCACATTGAAATCAAACACAGTCAAACCGCAGGCAGGCCAATTGTACAATACACAAATGTGTCTGGGCCTGACCCATCAACCACCCATCAAAGGTCGTTACACTCTACTTGAGACTTAGCAGGAGATCATGGCACCTCATTGAAATGCATCGGTCTATTGTTAGAAGCCCAGATCGGGCCAGACTTTCTGTCACCAAGAGATCCTGTAGAAAGCTTACCTGATAACAAGTTTAACAACATGGAGATGGACACCTGGGGGGCGGACCCTGGTGTCCTGTCAGGCAGACATCAAGAAACCCACTGGGTATTGGAACCCCCTCCTGGGACCTCAGAGTAGTGTGAGGTAACGCATTTAGAAAAGGCAAATAAGCCGATGAAATACACAATAAATGGATGGATTGGGGAAAGAGAGGCCAAAGAAACAGAGATATGTTGGAATCCAGGACAAGCTGCATATACAGAATATTGGTCAAGGCATTAAATGTAAGAAGTTACATTAATCTTATCTTCTGTCTGCAAAAAATCCCTGTCTCTTCATTTCTGTGTAGTCTGTGTAATTTCTATCCCTGATCCTCTGCATCAATGAGATAGAAATTTCTTGCAACTTGCTGAAATGAAACAAATTGGAAATGTGATTGTCTCCCTTTTCAGTGAGGCTCACAGCTTTACCCTCTGTGTGAAAGCTGCTGCCCATCCTCAGCATGGAATTCAATTTAAACATTCCCCACTTACTGCAGAGAAGGGAGCGGCCCCATTCCAGGCATCAAATTCAACCAGTTTGACAACCTGCGGCTAATTCAACTGTCAACAAGTTTCATTCGAAATTTTACTTTAACTCTTCTTGTTCCAGAGATGTTCAGTAAATCCGTCAAATGATAAGAAACAAATTCCAACTGGGACTTCGGAATTTTGAGCAAACATTGATTTCCTGATATTTGTGGTTTCACCCCAGAGCCCAGGAGCCAGTTCCTTGTCAATGAGCTGAGAGAAGGACTGTTTCTATACATGGAGATTAACCGTTTAACTTCCAAACTGAATGATCTCTGAGCAACAATGGCTGCAGCTGTTGGGCAGTGAGCACGAACACTCCAGTTACATTTATTATTGTAAACCAGCAACAGAGACACCAAACACGGTGGATTCTGACCCAATGGAGTTATTCAAGAAGATGCTCAGAATTTCATTCACTCAGGATGACAAGTGAAGTGAATCTATGGCAGGTCATCGTCAACTGTCCTTATCGAGGATGACATCTACTCAGGGTAAATGGAGTTAAGATGCAGATGAGGCAAAATATAATTAATTAGAGGAATAGGCTCAAGGGGCAGAATAATTGCCTCCTGTAACTGTATTTAAATGTTGGTTGAATAATGAAGTGTGAAACTTCTGGAGGATTTGCACCTCCCTTTTAATCAGTTGATCTTGGATTGTTTATTTCAGATGGTGCAACATTTTTATTCAGAGAATGATCAGATAATCGGTTTCAAAGGTCAAACTTTAGAAACCATAGTTTGGCAAAAACACTTGCAATGTTCCATCCTGTGCCATTTATAGAATCAAGCCCCTAAACTTACTGATAGTTTTATTCTGGGTTCAACCAAAATCTCTGAACAAGAGATTTGCTGTCGATTGGTTTTATATATACATATTTGGAAATTACTGATTTATAACCTGACCCAATATGCTGAAGATTCTAGATCGGATCCACAAGGTTAAATATCAATTTTAATGTCAAATTGATAACAGTAAGACAGGTGAGAGCAGTGTGCTCTCTAACACTGCTTCCAACTCTCCATCTCTGTTGGGCGAGTCCCACTGGTTCTCCTGCACCCACCTGGCAGGACAAGACAACAACTCAGGTTGTTGTTTTACTGTGTGTAAATTACAGACAGTGTGGGCCTCCAAATGAAAAGAGAGAATCGAGCCAAAGTTTTGAGTCAGGATGACCCTTCATCAGAACTTTTATTTTAGCTCATACTTTAACATCCTAAGGCGTTCTATAAATATGTGAAGAGTAAAAGGATGAGACATGAAGGAATAGGGCCTATAAAACGTGAAGGCGGGAAAATCAGTACGGAACCAGTATAAATGGCAGAGGTGCTTAATGAGAATTTTGTCTCGGTTTTCACAGAGGAGAAGGACATGGGTGGATGTACTGTGGGCATGCGATGGACTGAAAAGATTGAGTATGTGGACTTTAACAAAGAGGTTGTGCTGGAATCTTTGAATGGCATCAAGAAAGATAAGTCGCCGGGTCCGGATGGGATGTACCCCAGGTTACTGTGGGAGGCGAGGGAAGAGATTGCAGAGCCTCTGGCGATAATCTTTGCATCGTCGATGGAGATGGGAGAGGTGCCGGAGGATTGGAGGATTGCGGATGTGGTTCCTATTTTCAAGAAGGGGAATAGGGATAGCCCAGGAAATTACCGACCGGTGAGTCTAACCTCAGTGGTTGGTAAGCTGATGGAGAAGATCCTGAGGGACAAGATTTATGAGCATTTGGAGAGGTTTAGTATGCTCAGGAATACTCAGCATGGCTTTGTAAAAGGCAGATCGTGCCTTACGAGCCTGGCGGAGTTCTTCGAAAATGTGACTAAACACATTGACAAAGGGAAAGCGGTAGATGTGGTTTATATGGATTTTAGCAAGGCGTTTGATAAGGTCCCCCATGCAAGGCTTCTAGAAAAAGTGAGAGGGCATGGGATCCAAGGGGCTGCTGCCCTGTGGATCCAGAACTGGTTTGCCCAAAGGAGGCAGAGAGTGTATATGGATGGGTCTTTTTCTAAATGGAGGTCGGTCACCAGTGGTGTGCCCCAGGGATCTGTTCTGGGACCCTTGCTGTTTGACATTTTCATAAATGACCTGGATGAGGAAGTGGACGGATGGGTTGGTAAGTTTGCCGACGACACGAAGGTTGGTGGGGTTGTGGATAGTCTGGAGGGATGTCAGAGGTTACAGAGGGACATAGATAGGATGCAAGACTGGGCGGAGAAGTGGCAGATGGACTTCAACCCAGATAAATGCATCGTGGTCCATTTTGGCAATTCAAATTGGATGAAGGAGTACAATATTAAGGGAAAGACTCTTAGTACTGTGGAGGATCAGAAGGACCTTGGGGTCCGGGTCCATAGGACTCTAAAATCGGCCCCGCAGATGGAGGAGGTGGTTAAGAAGACGTATGGTGTGCTGGCCTTTATCAATCGAGGGATTGAGTTTAGGAGCCCGGGGATAATGATGCAGCTCTATAAGACCCTTGTCAGACCCCACTTGGAGTACTGTGCTCAATTCTGGTCGCCTCACTATGGGAAGGATGTGGAAAAGATTGAAAGGGTGCAGAGGCGATTTACAAGGATGTTGCCTGGATTGAGTGGCATGTCTTATGAGGATAGGCTGAGGGAGCTCAGTCTTTTCTCCTTGGAGAGACTTAGGATGAGAGGAGACCTAATAGAGGTATATAAGATGTTGAGAGGCATAGATCGGGTGAACTCTCAGAGGCTTTTTCCCAGGGTGGAAATGTCTGCTACGAGAGGACACAGGTTATAGGTGCTGGGGGGTAGGTACAGGGGAAATGTTAGGCGGAAGTTTTTCACACAGAGGGTGGTGGGCGAGTGGAATCGGCTGCCGTCAGTGGTAGTGGAGGCAAACTCAATAGGGTATTTTAAGAAACTCCTGGATGAGTACATGGGACTTAATAGGATGGAGGGTTATAGGTAGGCCTAAAAGGTAGGGATATGTTCGGCACAACTTGTGGGGCCGAAGGGCCTGTTTTGTGCTGTAGTTTTCTATGTTTCTATGTTTAAGTTTCCTGACCTACTAGCTGTAATTGAATTAGAATTTGACTGTATTTAATTCTTAGAAATCAGGAACACAGAGAGACTAAGTGAGTTGGTAAAGCTACAGCACAAAAAAACCCTGCAAATCTATGAATAGTCAGTGTGAGGCCATCCACTTCAGTTCTGATGTTCTAGTAACAGCTAACTGCATTCTAATGTTCCAGTGCAGAGTTAGCTGCGTTCTAATTCAGTAGTTCCAGTGCACTTAGTTACAGGAGCTAAGTTCAGACATAATTGCCCCACTCCCATGAAGCACCTCAGCACAGCTCTGTGCAGTCAGGGTCAAGTGTGGGTCAAGACTGGCAGGCCCCTGTCACATTAGGATCTTCTTTGGGGTATGGATTTCTGGGGACACTATCCCCAGGGGGCACCGCAGGGGTGATCAGTGCCAGTAATAGGAATTTCTTCAAATGTGGACTTACCATCTTAGGAAACAACACCCTCCAAGCACTGGGTGCAATTGACCAAGAACTCGCAGAACTCAGACTATACACACAGCAAGCGAGATATGCAGTAGACTATCAGCTAGCCAGACAAGGAGGGGTATGCACCATCATCAAAGGAAAATGCATCACATATGTACACGACGAGACATTAAACATAACAGCAGCCATGTCCGGGATACAAAAGCAATTGGACAGCTTTAAACAGGGATTTACAGGGACTGATGGGTGGTTAGGGTGGCTGTTTAACACAGTTTGGGGAGCATACATTATGACGGGATTAATTTTAGTAGTAGCCATCCTGTTCACACTCTGCCTGGGCCTAACCTGTATTAAAGTGATATGTGCAAATATTGCATCAAGAATGCTACCCACTGCCAGTATCCAGATGCAAGAATTTAACCACACCACAGAGGAAGAGGAACAACGGCAAGGACGACATCTGTACAAGTCACTGTACCTCTCAAGATCGTCCATGGGGGGTCAGCCATGAATGGGACCCCCTGGACGAGAGGAGGGACTGAAGTAGGCCATTTTCCAAAAGCCATATTTTTATTATCTCATCAATATTCACCTCATTAAACATATTCATTTATTGGACTGATTGGCACCATTTATAACGTGCCCACAATGCAGAGGGGAACACCCGAATGGACATTCGTTTAAATCCCCCTCTGCACAGCTGAGAGACCTTTCATTTCAAAGCCGACAAAAGCTTTGCCCAGCAACAGCACGAAGCTGCATTTTAAACCGGCCTTTGGCCAGAAGATCGGGATATCTGCGAGTCAAGGCCTGGAGTGGGTTATATGGCATAACCGGACTGTCAATAAAATATTACAGGAATAAAATGGCCAAGGCAGGCAAAGAAACTTAATAAACTAGGATAAAAAGAATAAGAGATTAGATTAAATCCCCCTACACACAGCAGGACAAAATGACATTAACACCTAATCTCGCAAGCATAGAATACAGACACAAAACAGTAGAGATCGATGTAGATAAGGGGACACATCGAGAGGATAATGGGAAACACATTAAAACACCGGGGCAAGAACAGGCAGTCCCATTAACACGGACACACACCATACAGATGCAAATTGACAAGTCTCTCCGGGAACTTCCTGACCAGACAGGCCATTTTATAAATATTGTAAAAATGTATGAGCAAATGTTCCCGCTCGAATTTGGATTCCTATAAATATCCAGAGCAAATGTATAACCATTGAGATCAACGTGGCCAAGCACTGTTTCTAAGCTGGCTACAGGGGTCTCCCTGGGTTCCCAGTAATTGTACATGAAAGAAAAACGCTTTGAACCTTGCCTTGCGACTCGACTTCCTTGAATGCACTGGTACAAGGGACTTTTCCCTACAACAAGATAGAGAGAGAGTAACAGAGAGAGGGAAGGAAAGGAATGGAGTGAGAGTCACAGAGAGGGAGAGGAAGTGATTGAGATAGAGTGTGTTCGGCAGAGTTCCTGCAATGCTGAGTACAATGGCCTTTTAAAGTACCACGCAGAACACAACAAATAGGAGCAGAAGTGGGCCATTCTGCTCCTCCCATTGATAAGATCATGGCTGATCTGACTGTGGCCTGAACTCTACTTTGCTGCGTGTCTCCCCATAATGCTCAACTCACTCTCTGGGGAAAGTGGTTAGCACTGCTGCTTCACAGCGCCGAGGACCTGGATTTGATACCCGGCTTGGGTCACTGTCTGTGCGGAGTTTGCATGTTCTCCCCGTGTCTGTGTAGGTTTCCTCCGGGTGCTCCGGTTTCCTCCCATATTCTGAAAGACGTGCTGGTTCGGTGCATTGATCCGAACAGGCGCCAACTAGAGGAATTTCACAGTAACTTCATTGCAGTGTTAATGTAAGACTGACTTGTGACCAATAAATGAATTTTAACTTTGACTTCTAAACACTAACCACCCCCTGAGAGAACAAATTATTCCTCCTCATCTCCATCTTTAATGGGAGCTGTATGAATTTTAAACTGTGCCCTCCCTGATACTAGATTCCCCCATGTTGGCCCTGTTCTGTGATAATACAGATGTTTAAAGATTATTCAGTAGTTCTTTAAGGATAGCAGACACAGGGAAAGAAGAAGTGACTCTGTACACAACAGATATATTTCAAGGGTATATATATGAGTGGGCAGTAATCTTCTCTCAGAATCAGACAGATTGTGGGTTCAGCTCAGAGCCTCAAATACTAGGCCCTCAGCATCGATCAGAGACTCCGAACACAGCATGATGGGAGAGCGGACAAAGGAAACTGGTGTTGAATTTGTGAGCCTTGCTTTGTGGGAAGCTTTAGTGCTTGGGGAGAATGTCAACTTCTGAATGGACCTACCATATATTAAGCTGATCTTTCACTACACACTATCGGTAACTGCAACACTATATTCTGCACCCTTTCCTCTCCTTCTCCCCTGTGTACTCTATGAACGGTATGTTTTGTCTGTATAGCGCACAAGAAACAATACTTTTCACTGCATCCCAATACAAATCAATCAAATCAAATCCAATTAACACGGTGAAGTTTGGACCCTGTGGGGTGACAGTTGTCTGAATACAGATTCTATCTTATTGTAACATTCAGGTACCACGTGTACTGAGCTCACCAGCGTTCTGTCTGTATTGTGTGAATCCAGTCTTGAAATATCCACTAATATTGCTAATTCTGCCAAAACAGAAACAGAAAGAGTGTTTGAATTCTCCGTGATTAGAGCCCTTAATGATAAACAACATGGTGGATGAGAGGGATAGAGAGAGAGAGGAAGAGATACAGAGTAACAGAGAGGTCGGGAGAATGAGAGAGAGCAATGCAGAGAGTAACAGTTGTCTGAATACAGATTCTATCTTATTGTAACATTAAGCTACCACATGTACTGAGCTCACCAGCATTTGCAGAAGCCATTATATAAATACTGTTCTGTCTGTATTGTGTGAATCCAATCTTGAAATTTGCACTCATGTTGCTAATTCTGCCAAGACAGAAACAGAAAGAGTGTTTGAATTCTCCGTGATTAGAGCCCTTAATGATAAACAACATGGTGGATGAGAGGGATAGAGAGAGAGAGGAAGAGAGAGAGAGATGGAGCGATGCAGAGTAACAGAGAGATAGGGAGAGGGAGCAATGCAGAGAGTAACAGTTAGACAGTGAGGAATAGAGATTAATTCAGATGGATAGTGAGTGACAGGGGAGTCCGAGACACTCCATAAGCAAGGTAAAGATTTGAAAATGGAGGAGTGTTTCTTATCCACTTATAATAGATAATCCACACTCACACCACTCACATTTCACACTCTCTGCTCAGTCCTGTGTTGGGGGGTGTTGAGTGTCGGATCAGTGTTTGCTTTTCTCAAACCGCACTGATATTCCCAACAAGGGCAAGAGGTTTGTGTTTAAAAATGTAAACATTTAAAAGCAAAACTAGACCGGATTTGGTTAAATCTCATGGGATCCAGGATGAGGTGGCCAAATGGATACAAAATTGGTTGATGACAGAAGACAGAAGGTGGTTGTCGAGGGTTGTTCTATTTTCAAACTGGAGGCCTGTGACCAGCCTCAGGGATCGGTGCTGGGTCCCCTGCTATTTGTAATTTATATTAATAATTTAGATGAGAATTTAGGAGGCATGGTTAGTAATTTTGCAGATGACACCAGGATTTGTGGCATAGTGGACAGTGAAGAAAGTTATCTCGGATTGCAACGGGATCTTGATCATTTGATCGAGTGGGCTGATGAATGGTGGATGGAGTTTAATTTAGATAAACGCAAGGTGATGCACTTTGGTAGATCGAACCAGCGCACTACTTAGTTAGTGGTAGGGCATTGGTGAGAGTTATAGAACAGAGATCTAGGCGTACAGATTCATAGCTCCTTGAAAGTGGAGTCACAATGGATAGAGTGGTGAAGAAGGCATTCCACATGCTTGGTTTCATTGGTCAGAATACTGAATGGGATTTGGGACATCATGTTGAAGTTGTACAAGACATTGGGTAAGGCCACACTTGGAATACTGTGTACTGTTCTGGTCACCCTATTATACCAAGGATATTACTAAACTAGGAAGTGTGCAGAAAAGAACTACTGGGATACTGCAGGGTCTTGATGGTTTGAGTTATAAGCAGAGGCTGCAAAGACTGGGACATTTTCTCCTGGAGCATAGGAGGCTTCGGGGTGGTCGAACAGTGGCCTCGCTGGATTCACTCTGTCCTTTCAGATTCAGTCTCACAGGCCTGGCTGTGTTCACTGTGTCCTTTGAGATTCAGTGTCACAAGCCTGGCTGGGATCACTCTATCCTTCGAGATTCAGTGTCACAGGCATTGCTGGGTTCTGTCTGTCGCTTGAGATACAGTCCCATATGCCTGGCTGGATTCACTCTGTTCTTTAGGATTCAGTGTCACAGGCCTGGCTGGGTTCAGTGCCAGGTTCACAGGAGTGCCCGTGTCAATTAGTAGTTCCCTCTCGCTCGATTTGAAGTCCCAACTATCTCAATTTGGAGTGCCCCCTATCTCGATTGCGAGTGACCCTCTAACGATTAGGAGTGTCCCATCTTGATTTGGAGTGTCCTGATCTGCAATAAGGGAGCCTTCTATCTCGATTAGGAATGCCCCCCTGTTTAGATTTGGACCAGTGACTATTTCAGTGAGGTGTGCCCCCCGTCATTTCTGAGTGTCCCCGGTCAATTAGGAACGCTGCCTACCTCGATTAGGTCTGCCCCTCCCTCGATTAGGAGTGCCCCGTATCTCGAATGATGGAGCCTTCTATATCAGTTCGGGGTGCCTCCTATTTAGATTTGGAGCAGCGACTAATTCAATTAGCAGTCCCCCCCCCATCGCCATTGGCAGTGCCCCCCTCCCCGTTGCCGTTAGCAGTGCCCCGCCGTCGCCGTTAGCAGTGCCCCCCTCCCCCCGTCACCGTTAGCAGTGTCCCCCCGTCACCGTTAGCAGTGCCCCCCCCGCCGCCGTTAGCAGTGCCCCCCCGCCCCTGTCACCGTTAGCAGTGACCCCTCCCCCCATCGCTGTTAGCAGTGCCCCCCCATCTCGATTGGGAGCACGCCGTATCTCGAATAAGAGAGACTTCTATCCCGATTAGGTGTGCTCCCATTTAGATTTAGAGCAGTGACAGTTTCAATTCTGAGTGCCCGCATATCAGCTCGCACTGCTCCTGTCAATGAGGAGTGCCCAGGTGAATCACAAGTGCCCCCAATTTCAGTTTGGAATGCCCCCATCTTGATTACATGCGCCCTTATCTCGATTAGAAGGCCATGGACCAAATCCTGAGTGGAATGACAAGAATCCAGACTTACCTGGATGAGATCTTGCTCATGGATTTGACTATTTTCCCAGTACTTGGAGAATACCTTAGAGGTTGCAGGAGCACGGCCTGCAAATCAAGAGAGAAATATGAGTTCTTCAAGGACTCCATTGAATGCCTGGGTCATGAAATGGATTGCACAAGGCCCAAGATGGAGGTCATCATGAAAGCCCCAAGACCAGACAATGTGTCCCAATTCAGGTGATTTTTGGGTCTAATTGTTGTACCTGTTAATCTCAGATACTTTCAACCAGTTTACTTACTCCAAGGTTTTACCCCGGTGCCCTTATTTGCAAGGTGGACAAGGACAAACATAAGTAAAGATTCAACAAGTTTATTAAATAACACTATTAACCCTTAAATTACCCACATAAAACAAGAGGATACCCCAGCAGATTCAAGTATACTACCCGTAAAGATGCTTTGGTTAAACTGCAGGCCCGATTCTCTGAGTCCCTCTGGTCTGTCGTCACGAAGGTGAGTCTCGATGGCCGCTTCTTCCTTCCTTCCTTCCTTCCTTCTCTGGTCAGTCTTCCGAATGGTCACGGCTGTCTCCCCTGTCGAGTCTTCGCTCCTTGTGCCTCTGAGTGTGTCCCTTTATCCCCAGCCTGCTTGCCTTTCCAGAAACTTCTCTGGCTTCTGGCCAATGAGGTCCCAGGAGGGGGTTCCAATACCCAGTGGGTTTCTTGATGTCTGCCTGACAGGACACCAGGGTCCGCCCCGCAGGTGTCCATCTCCATGTTGTTAAACTTGTTATCAGGTAAGCTTTCTACAGGATCTCTTGGTGACAGAAAGTCTGGCCCGATCTGGGCTTCTAACAATAGACCGATGCATTTCAATGAGGTGCCATGATCTCCTGCTAAGTCTCAAGTAGAGTGTAACGACCTTTGATGGGTGGTTGATGGGTCAGGCCCAGACACATTTGTGTATTGTACAATTGGCCTGCCTGCGGTGTGACTGTGATTGATTTCAATGTGCCCAATTCTTCAATTTAGGATATCCAATTTTATCAGCCTTAAAACTAGGCCCTGTTTATATCACCACATAATCAATTACTATGACAAGCTCATTCCGGATCTGGCGACAGCATTGAAACTGATGCTCCAGTTGCTGGTGAAAGGAGAGCCGTGGAAGTGAATTAAAAATAGGAGGCTTCTCTGGTGCTAAAGCAGGCTTTGAAGAGATTGGAAATGCGAGTTCAATTTAACCCAAAGTTACCGCTGCACCTTAAATGCGACGCCTCGCCCAATGGGATTGGGGTTGTCCTGTCTCACGTTATGTCAAACGGAGTGGAAGATCCATAGTATTCGCTTCTAGATCATTGACGAAAGCTGAGGAAAAGTTTGCTCGGGTGGAAAAAGGAGGCTGAGGCATCGTCTTTGCATCAAGAAATTAAAAGCTCTGCCATGATGATGTTGTGACGGAGCTCGAAGGGCTGAATTACTGACTCCCATTCATAATTCCTAAATTTTATCTTCCATCCTTGGACTATTCACTGGGATACCGTCCATGGCAGCAGTTTGATTGCAGAGGTGGGTGTTGGTGCTGTCAGTCAGAGAAACACGGCAATGCGGATGCTCTGTCAAGGCTGCCTTTGCCTGGAGATAAAGATGTTCCCGCTGGAATGTGCACACAATGCATTTCACACAAGAAGATAAAGTTCCGGTAACCGCTAACCAGTTACCCGGAATGATCCGGTTATGAGGCAGGGTGTGCAACTTGTCCAGAGAGGGACGACGAGTAGAAAGCACCTGGAGTTACAGCGGTAAATGTGCGGAAGCTGGGAGTTGTCGGTGTTGCTGGATGTTTATTCTGGGCTATGAGAGCCTCAATCCCCCATCATTAAGAGGAAAGGTGCTGGAACGGGAGCACCAAGAGCACCCGGGGGTGCTGCCAATGGAAGAAACAACAAGAAGCTGTATGTGGTGCTGGGGTTGAAAGTGGGATGGTGCGAATGCTGCGCTTGGGGACGGAAGGTGCCGCCCTTGCTGCCTCTTGCTGGCTGGAATGGCAGCGAATCCACAGCGAGTCGCTGCTTCATCACAATCTGCCCGACTCCACCCACACTGGCTGTCAATCACTCTGCTGGAGCGGCTTCCTATTGGCTGTGTTCAGCTGATGGACAGCAGAATGGACCAATGGAGAATGAGGGTGCAGTGATGGATTGTGCAATGAATCAATAAGGCTTTTGACAAGGTACCACATGGCAGGTTGTTGCACAACCTACATCATGGGACCCAGGGTGAGGTAGTTAAATGGATACAAAATTGGCTTGATGACAGAAGCCAGTGAATGGTTGTCCAGTGTTGTTTTTCAAACTGGAGGCCTGTGACCAGCGGTGTCCTCTGGGATCAGTGCTGGGTCCACTGTTATTTGTCATTTATATTAATGATTTGGATGAGAATATAGGAGGCATGGTTGGTAAGTTTGCAGATGACACCAAGATTGGTCGCACAGTGGACAGTGAAGAAGGTTATCTCGGATTGCAATGGGATCTTGATCAATTGGGCCAGTGGGCTGACGAATGGCAGATGGAGTTTAATTTGGACAAATGCGAGGTGATGCATTTTGGTAGATTGATCCAGGGCAGGACTTACTCAGTTAATGGTAGGGTGTTGGGGAGAGTTACGGAACAAAGAGATCTCGGGTACGGGTTCATGGCTCCTTGAAAGTGGAGTCACAGGTGGACAGAGTGGTGAGGAAGGCATTCGGCATGCCTGGTTTCATTGGTCAGAACATTGAATACAGGAGTTGGGACGTCTTGTTGAAGTTGTACAAGACATTGGTAAGGCCCCACTTGGAATACTGTGTACAGTTCTGGTCACCCTATTATAGAAAGGATATTATTAAACTAGAAAGAGTGCAGAAAAGATTTACTGGGATGCTACCGGGACTTGATGGATTGAGTTCGAAGGAGGAGTTGGATAGACTGGGACTTTTTTCTTTGGAGCGTAGGAGGCTGAGGGGTGATCTTATAGAGGTCTATAAAATAATGAGGGCACAGATCAGCTGGATAGTTCATGTCTTTTCCCAAAGGTCGGGGAGTCTAAACCTTAGAGGGCAGAGGTTGAAGGTGAGAGAGGCAATTATTTCACACACAGGGTGGTGAGTGTCTGGAACGAGCTGCCAGAGGGAGGAGTAGAGGTGGGGACAATTGTCTTTTAAAAAGCATTTAGTTAGATGGGTATAGAGGGATATGGGCCAAATGTGGGCAATTGGGACGAGTTTAGGGGTTTAAAAACAGGGGCAGCCTGGACAAGTTGGGCTGAAGGGCCTGTTTCCATGCTGTATGTAAATCTGAATGATGACGCAATGAGGTGCCGCCCACTCAGTGACGTGGCTGGAAGCGGCCGTTAAACGGTTTCCGCGCGCGGCTGGAGGGGGCGTTCTGACGTCACTGCCGACGCACAGCACGTGACCTGGATCTGGCCAATCGGCGAGCGGACAAACAGCCGCCGCCGTCTCGAGTGCGGAGTTCAGGCGCCGCGCCGTTTCTCACTGCGTGTGCGGGGCTTTCCCAGCGGCGTTTCTCACTGCGTGTGCGGGGCTTTCCCAGCGGCGTTTCTCACTGCGTGTGCGGGGCTTTCCCAGTGACGTTCACACCGAATTTTTGAATAACGGTAAGGAATTAAATAAGAGAAAGAGTCTCCACTTCAGCGGCGCCGACTCTCGCTGACTGGGGTTGTCCCCAGTGGCAGCGAGTCGCTGCTTCATCACAAGCTGCCCGAGTGCGCCCCGCACTGGCTGCCAATCATTCTGCTGGAGCGGGTTCCTATTGGCTGTGTTCATTTGACGGACAGCAGAATGCACCAATGGGGAATGAGGGTGCGGTGAGGTCCCGCCCACTCTGAAAGCGGCTCGCGGTCACGTGGGAACGGCCGTTCACGGTTTCTGCGCGCGGCTGGAGAGGGGGGTCTGAAGTCACTGCCGCTCACAGCACGTGACCGGGATCTGACCAATCCACGAGCCGAAAAGCAGCGGCCGCCGACCGGAGTGAGCCTGCGCGAACTTCACTCCGGGAGGGTGCGGTCCGCTTCCTACTGCGCGCAGGCGCACTGCGGTTTTTTCACTGCGTATCCGGGTATTTCCGGGTCTGTGAATCACGGGGAGGAATTAACGGCCCAGAAAAAGTTTGAACTCCAACAACATTCAGCTTGAGGATTAAAATGTCGGTTTCCTGTGTAAATACAGCCTGTCTTTGTATCATATTAACAGAGCGGGGACGGTCAGTTACATTGTGGGCGGCGCGGTGGCTCAGTGGTTGGTGCTGCGGTCTCACAGCGCCAGGGAGCCGGCTTCAATTCCCGGCCTTGGCTCACTGTCTGTGTGGAGTCTGCACATTCTCCCCGTGTCTGCGGCCCTTTCCTCACACTCTCCAAACATCAGCAGCACAGGGGCACTGGCCAGGCTCAGTTGCTGCTCAGTGTCAGGGGGATTAGCAGGGTCAACACGGGGAGAAGGTCTGGGTGGGATTGTGGGCGGTACAGACTGGATGGACCAAATGGCCTCCTCCTGCACTGCAGCAATTGGATGATTAAATGTTTCACAGAAAGATCTGTTATTACAATTGAGGCCTTGTCTGTGTAAACACTGTACAGCACCATCTAAATTATTACAGTTCGATTAAGCAGACGCAGCATGGATTCTGCTTGACGAACTTGTTGGATTTTTATGAAGATGTGAATAGTGCCGTTGACGGAGGGGAACCGGTGGATGCCGTGTTTTTGGATTTCCAAAAGGCGTTTGATAAGGTGCCTCACAAAAGGTTGCTGAAGAAGATTGGGTCACATGGAGTTGGGGGTAGGATGTTAGCGTGGATTGGGGATTGACTATCCGACAGGAAGCAGAGAGTCGGAATAAATGGGTGCTTTTCTGGTTGGCAGTTGGTAACTAGTGGTGTGCCGCAGGGATTGGTACTGGGGCCTCAACTATTTACCATTTATATAGACGATCTGGAGGAGGGGGCTGAGTGTAGGGTAACGAAGTTTGCAGACGACACAAAGATAAGTGGAAAAGTGAATCGTGTGGACGGCGTAGAAGGTCTGCAGAGAGATTTGGACAGGCTGAGTGAGTGGGCGAGGATCTGGCAGATGGAGTATAACGTTAACAAATGCGAGGTTATTCACTTTGGAAGAAATAATAGCAAATTGGATTATTATCTAAATGGAAAGAAATTACAACATGCTGCTGTGCAGAGTGACCTGGGGGTCCTTGTGCATGAGACGCAAAAACCCAGTCTGCAGGTGCAACAGGTGATCAAGAAGGCAAATGGGATGTTGGCCTATATCGCAAGGGAGATAGAATATAAAAGCAGAGATGTCTTGCTGCATCTGTACAGGGCATTGGTGAGGCCGCAGCTGGAATACTGTGTGCAGCATTGGTCCCCTTATTTGCGGAAGGATATATTGGCCTTGGAGGGAGTGCAGAGAAGGTTCACCAGGTTGATACCAGAGATGAGGGGTGTTGATTATGAGGAGAGACTGAGCAGATTGGGTTTGTATTCGTTGGAATTTAGAAGGCTGAGGGGGGATCTTATCGAGACCTATAAGATAATGAAGGGGCTGGATAGGGTAGAGATGGAAAGATTCTTTCCACTTAGAAAGGAAACTAGAACTAGAGGGCACAGCCTCAAAATAAAGGGGGGTCAGTTTAGGACAGAGTTGAGGAGGAACTTCTTCTCTGAGGGTGGTGAATCTCTGGAATTCTCTGCTCACTGAAGTGGTGGAGGCTACCTCGTTGAATATGTTTAAATCACGGATAGATGGATGCCTGATCGGTAAGAGAATTAGGGGTTATAGGGATCAGGCGGGTAAGTGGAACTGATCCACTTCAGATCAGCCATGATCTTGTTGAATGGCGGGGCAGGCTCGAGGGGCTAGATGGCCTACTCCTGCTCCTATTTCTTATGTTCTTATGTTCTTACAATCTAGTGCTTGTATGAGTAAACGCAGCAACAGATCTCTTTTAGTGAATTCAGTCTGGGCCCTGTATGAGATCATGAAACTAAATTGCTTTTACAGCCGCACATTCAGCAAATGCACGGAAATTGACTGAGAGCTTGATTGAAAACGAGGATATGTGCACATTCAAAGTGCAACACGTGTATTGCCACAGCAGCCCCAAATCCCAAACTCTATCTCTAAAGAGAGAGAAAAGAACTGGTACCCACAATGTTTGTGCCTCATGGAAATCCCCTCCCTGCTCTTTTGCCCTGTCTGGGCTTCTACTGCGCAACTTTCACCTCACTGACTTTGTCGGCCTTGGCTCACTGTCTGTGTGGAGTCTGCACATTCTCCCCGTGTTTGCGGGGCTTTCCTCACACTCTCCAAACATCAGCTGCATAGGGGCACTGGCCATGCTAAGTTGCTCCTCAGTGTCAGGTGGATTAGCAGGGTAAACACGGGGATAGGGTCTGGGTGGGATTGTGGTTGGTGCAGACTGGATGGACCAAATGGCCTCCTCCTGCACTGCAGGAATTGGATGATTCTATATTTCATAGAAAGATCTGTTATTACAATCTCGGCCTTGTCCGTATAAATACCATTTAAATTGTATGAGTAAACACAGCAACGGATCTCTCTCAGTTAATTCGGTCTGGGCCCTGTATGAGCATTTGACAAGGTGATCCATAACAGGATGGCGCATCACGGTAAAGCTCATGGAATTGGAGGAAGTGCGTTAGCGTGGATTGAAAACTGACACGCAGAAAACAGAGTTGGAATAAATGGCTCCTTTTCAGACTGGAAAGGTATAACTAGTGCAGCACCGAAGGGATCAGTTCTTGGCTGACAATTGTTTTGTGACCTGGCAGAAGGAACAGAATGTCAGGTTTCCAAATTTGCCGATGATACCAAGTTAGTTGGAAGGGCATGTTGTGATGAGGATATTGTGATGCTGCAAACTGATACAGATAGACTGGGTGACTAGGTGAAAACTTGGCAAGTGGAATTTAATGTGGGCAAGTGTGAGGTCATGCACTTCAAGTAGGTGGAATCAAAAGGCAGATTGTTGTCTAAAAGGAGACAGACTGCAGGTGAGTAAAGTACAGAGAGATCCAGGTATTAGCTGGCATGTCCATCAAGGGGCAACAAGGTTTTGATTTGATTTATTATTGTCACATGTATTAAAATTGAAAAGTATTGTTTCTTGTGCACCATACAGACAAAGCATACCGTTCATAGAGAAGGAAATGAAAGGGTGCAGAATGCCGTGTTAAAGGCATAGCTTGGGTGCAGAGAAAGATCAATTTAAAGCAATGTCCATTCAAAAGTCATGGCAGCAGGGATGAAGCTGTTCTTGAGTCGGTTGGTGCATTACCTCAGTCTTTTGTATCTTTTTCCCGAGGGAAGAAGGTGGAAGAGAGAATGTCTGGGGTGCAGTGGGGTCCTTAATTGTGCTGGCTGCTTTGCCGAGGCAGCAGGAAGTGTAGGCAGAGTCAATGGATAGGAGGCTGGTTTGCGTGATGGATTCGGCTATATTCACGACCTTTTGAAGTTTCTTGTGGTCTTGGGCAGAGCAGGAGTCAAACCAAACTTTGATACAACCAGAAAGAATGCTTTCTGTGGTGCAATTGTAAAAGTTGGTGAGAATTGTAACTGACATGCCAAATTTCCTTCGTCTTCTGACGAGGCATTGGTGGACTTTCTTAACTATAGTGTCGGCAGAGGGAACCAGGACAGGTTGTTGCTGATCTGGACACATGAAAAATTGAACCTCAGGATCCTTTCTACTTGCCCAGGTTGCTGTAGACAGCGGCACGTTCTCCTCTACGCTTCCTGAAGTCAATGACAATCTCCTTCATTTTGTTGACATTGAGGGAGAGATTATTGTTGCCGCACCAGTTCACCAGATTTTCTATCTCATTCCTGTACTCAGTCTTGTCATTGAGATCCAACCCACTGCGGTGGTGTCATTGGCAAACTTAAAAATCGAGTTGGAGGCGAATTTGGCCACACAGTCATAAGTGTATAAGGAATATAGTAGGGGCCGAGAACACAGCCTTCTGGGGCACTGGTGTTGATGAAGATCGTGGAGAAGGTGTTGTTGCCTATCCTTACTGATTGTGGTCTCTTGGTTAAGAAGTTCAGGATCCAGTCGCAGAGGGAGGAGCCGAGGCCCAGGCAACTGAGTTTGGAGATGAGTTTTGTCGGAATAATGTTGTTGGAGGCTGAGCTGTAGTCAATAAATAAGAGTCTGATATAGGTGTATTTGTTATCTAGTGTTCCAGCGTTGAGTGCAGGGCCAGGGAGATGGGGTTTGCTGTGGACCAGTAGTGGTGGGAGGCGAACTGTTGTGATCCACGCAGTCAGGAGGCTGGGATTGATGAATGCCATGACTCGCCTTTCGAAATACTTCACAATGATGGATGTCAGAGCCACTGAATAATAGTCATTAAGCATGCTGCAAAGCTTTTCTTTGGTATTGGGATAATGGTCGTTTTCTTTAAGCAGATAGGGACCTCAGATTGTTGTAAGGACATGTTGAAAATGTCTGCGAATACCCCCACCAGCTGATCTGAGCATGATCTGAGTGCTTGTTCCGGTACCCCATCCGGCCCAGTCGCATTCCATCAGTTGACCATCGAGGAAGCTGCTCTCTAATCTGCAATGATGACCTCAGATACAGCTGGTACAATGGTTATAACACTGCTGCCTCATAGCACCGAGGAACCAGGTTCGATTCCCGGCTTGTGTGACTGTCTGTGCGGAATTTGTACATTCTCCTCGGGTCTGCATGGGTTTCCTCCAAGTCCTCCAGTTCCTTCCCACACTCCAAAGATGTGCAGGTTCTGTTGATTTGGTCATGCTAAATTGCCCCTTCGTGTCAAAGGGATCAGCAGGGCAAATACGTGGGGTGACAAGGATGGGTGGGATTGTGATTGGTGCAGACTGGATAGACTGAATGGCCTCCTTCTGCACAGTAGGGATTCTATGAGGTGTTAAGAAGGAAAATGGCATTTTTGCCTGTATTGTAAATAGCTTGTTTAAAAATAGGGAATTTCCACTTTCTTTCTGGCTAAGATGGAGTCAGCGAGATCAGACAGTGTCTCACCCGGGGAGGATGGAGCCATTGAGATCAGACGGTGTATTACCTGGGGAGGATGGAGGCAGTGAGATCAGACAGTGCATATCCCAGGGAGG
Organism: Mustelus asterias; assembly: GCF_964213995.1. Lineage (NCBI taxonomy): Eukaryota > Metazoa > Chordata > Chondrichthyes > Carcharhiniformes > Triakidae > Mustelus > Mustelus asterias. The sequence continues at coordinate 69,281 of NW_027590594.1, forward strand.
ATGGAGCCAGTGAGATGATCGTGTCTAACCCGGAGAGTGTGGAGTCAGTGCAATCAGACAGCGTGTAACCCAGGGAGGATGGAGCCTCTGAGATCAGATAGTTTGTGAACTTCATGAATGTGTTGATGAAAATACAGTAATTGAAACATTTCTAACACTCCTGTTGAATCTTCTTTTGATGTCAGGTAGGTGGGCTAATCTAGGTCCAAGCAACGGGAGTTTGGGTGGGTCGTCCAGTTACCCATCGACTGCAGCTATAAGAACATGAGAACTAGGATCAGGAATAGGCCATCTGGCCCCTCGAGCCTGCTCCACCATTCAATAAGATCATGGCTGATCTTTTTGTGGTCTCGGCTGAATTTACTCACCCACTCACCATAGCCCTTAATTCCTTTTATTCAGAAATGTATCTATCCCTGCCTTAAAAACATTCAATGAGTTGGCCTCAACTGCTTCACCGGGCAGGGAATTCCACAGATTCACAACGCTTTGTGTGAAGGAGTTTCTCCTCAACTCAGTCCTAAATCTGCTGCCCTTATTTTCAGGCCATGCCCCGTAGTTTTAGTTTCACCTGCCAGTGGAACCAACTTCCCTGCTTCTATCTTATCTATTCTCTTCATAATCTTATATGTTTCTATAAGATCATTCTTCAGAATTCCAGTGAATACAGCCCCAGTCTACTCAGTCTATCCTCATAAGCCAACCCTCTCAACTCTGGAATCAACCTAGTGAATCTCCTCTGCGTCCTGTCAATATGTCTTTTCTCAAGTAAGGAGACCAAAACTGTACAGTGTTCTAGGTGTGGCCTCACCAGCACCTTATACAGCTGCAACGTAATCTCATTGTTTTTAAACTCCATCCCTCCAGCAATGAAAGACAAAATTTTATTTGCCTTAATTACCTGCTGCACCTGCAAACCAACTGCTAGTGATCCTTGCATAAGGACACCCAGGTCCCTCTGCACAGCAGCATGCTCCAATTTTTTACCATTTAAACAATAGTCCATTTTGCAGTTATTCCTATCCAAATGGATGACCTCACATTTACCAACATTGTACTTCATCTGCCAGACACTCGTCCACTCACTTAGACTATCTATATTCCTTTGCAGACTTTCAGCGTCCTCTGTGCACTTTGCTCTGCCACTCATCATGGTGTCAGCTGTGAATTTTGACATACTGCACGGTCCACAACTTCAAATCATCAATGTAAATCGTAAACAATTGCAGTCCCAACACTGATCCCTGAGGCACATCACTAGTCACTGATCGCCAACCAGAAAAACACCCATTTACCCACACTCTTCTTTCTGTTAGTTAACCAATCCTCTATCCATTACATTACCCGTAACACCGCACACCTTTATCTCATGCAGCAGCCTTTGGTGCGGCACCTTGTCAAATGTTTTCTGGAAATCCAAATACATCACATCCACAGGTTCCCCACTGTCCACTGAGCATGTAATGTTCTCAAAAAATACCACCATCTTAGTCAAACGTGACCTCTCTTTCATGAACCCATGCTGCATTTTTCCAATGGGACAATTTCTATCCAGATGTCTCGCTATTTCTTCCTTGATAGATTCAAGCATTTTCCCGACCACATAATGCATTTGCTATTTTCCCCACCATCTGTTTTAGTACCCTGCGATGCATTCCATCAGGGCCAGGACACTTGTCTGCCTTTAACCCATTAGTTTGCCCAACATACCTCTTTTGTGATAATGGTAGTTTCCAGGTCCTCCCTGCCATAGTCGCCTTGTCATCAGTGATCTGGCAGCTATGTTCCCTGCCAGGTGTGCCTCAAATGGGAGAATGCGATATCTCCCTGAAACATAAAAGCTTTCCATACCTGGTGGAGAGGACCAGAGTGTGTTTGAACTCATTTCATCGTATTTTGCTTTGTTTAAGTTTTCTTTGAGATTCTGCTCATTTTTAAGAAGCCACATTTGAAGTTATCCCTTTGTTGATCTGGTCTATTTTGTTAAGATGCATGTTGCAAGATGCAGAATTTCACTGGCATTTCAATCTCTGAGCTTTTCCCTCGCATGCCAGCGCACCACAGTCTAAGTCACTTTGCAGAAATGTCCCCCCTCATTTTAGCAAAGAACAGAAGGTTTTCCTGTGTCAGCAGCTGCTGCACCCCTGGGAGGGAGAATTGGGAGAGGGAAAAGGTGAGAGAAGAAGGGAAAGGGAGAGAGGGAGTGAGAGGTGGAGGTGGGAACCAATTGTGGTTTTGAGTGGTTAGAAAAAACAAATTGTGCAAATTTATGGTTTCTGAAATTAATAATTTTCAGCAAACTGAGCAGTGGATGTTCGGTGAATTATCAACCTGGTAGATTGTGTTCAGTAACGGGTGAACAATCATCTCATTGAATGAAAATGAATGTTCACTTACTCCTCTTCCTGTAAGTTTGTAAATACCTGGTGTGGTTCCTTGATGGGGTGAGGTTCCTCAATTAACTCCTGCTGATGTTGGAACAGAGTCTGATCAATGAAAAGTAATATTGTCCCACACAATTGGTCAGAGCAGTGGAGAATAGGAAAAGTGAATGGGGAAGATTGAAGAGAGAGGGAGGGAGTCAGTCACAAGGTGTTTGGAAGGAAAGGAGGGAGGAACTCCTTGGTGCCATGGACACCAATGGATCTTGGCACAAGGACAATGAGAAGATGAGGCTTTATCAATTTCCGTTTAAAACTTTCCTCTTTGAACTGTTCTCTCTCTCCGCCTGAACTGTTACCTGTTTCTTTCTCTTATTTTTCTTTTCTGTTTTTGTCTCATATTTTCTGGATTTTGTTTTGTGTCAGTCAGTGACCAGAATGAGACTGAGCTTCCTCGCTGTTTAAGGGAGGGTGATTGACACCGAGATCCATCAATCAGAGAAGGGGAAGCATCGAAGCCCCGGCCTTGGTGTTAACGGATGTGCACGGACCATCATGTCCAGCACTATGCATGTGCATGACCAGAGTGCCCTCCAAGCTTGCACCGACCATGCTGTCTGAACTAAAAAAAAAACTACTCTTCTGGGGGCCATATACCTCTATCCCCATCCTATTCATGTATTTGTCAAGACGCACAAAGAACAAAAATTACAGCACAGGAACAGGCCCTTCGACCCTCCAAGACTGCACCGGCCATGCTGCCCGACTTAACTAAAACCCCCTACGCTTCCGGGGACTATATCCCTCTATTCCCATCTCATTCATGGATTTATCAAGACGCCCCTTAAAAGTCACTACCGTATCCGCTTCCACTACCTCCCCCAGCAACGAGTTCCACGCAACCACCACTCTGTGTAAAACATCTGCCTCGTACATCTCTCTTAAACCTTGCCCCTCGCACCTTAAACCTATGCCCCCTCGTAATTGACTCTTCCACACATGGAAAAAGCTTCTGACTATCCACTCTGTCCATGCCTCTCATAATCTTGTAGACTTCTATCAGGTCTCCCCTCAACGTCCATCACTCCAGTGAGAACAAATCAAGTTTCTCCAACCTCTCTTCATAGCTAATGCCCTCCATACCAGGCAACATGCTGGTATATCTTTTCTGTTCCCTCTCCAAAGCCTCCACATCCTCTGGTAGTGTGGCGACCAGAATTGAACACGATATTCCGAGTGCAGCCTCACTCGGGTTCTGTAAAGCGTCAACATGACTTGCCAATTTTTAAACTCAATACCCTGGCTGATGAAGGCAAGCATGCCATATGCCTTCAGGACTACCTTCTCCACTTGCATTGCCACTTTGTGACCTGTGTACCTGTACACGCAGATCCCTTTGCCTATCAATACTCCTAATGGTTCTGCCATTTATTGTATATTTCCTATCTGTGTTAGACCTTCCAAAATGCATTACCTCACATTTGTCCATCTGCCATCTCTCTGCCCAAGTCTCCAACTGATCTATATCCTGCTGTATCCTCTGATGGTCCTCATCCCTATCCACAAATCCACCTACCTTTGTGTCATCCGCAAACTTACTAATCACTCCAGTTACAATTTCCTCCAAATCATTTATAAATTACAAACAGCAAAGGTCCCAGCACTGATCCCTGAGGAACACCACTTGTCACAGCCCTCCATTCAGAAACGCACCTTTCCACTGCTACCCTCTGTCTTCTTTGACCAAGCCAGTTTTGTATCCACCTTGCCAGCTCACCTCTGATCACATGCAACTTCACCTTCTGCACCAGTCTGCCATGAGGGACCTTGTCCAAGGCCTTACTGAAGTCCATGTCGACAACATCCACTGCCCTCCCCTCATCAATCATCTTCATCACTTCCTCGAAAAACTCGATCAAGTTCGTGAGACACGACCTCCCCTTCACAAAACCATGTTGCCTCTCACTAATATGTCCACTTATTTCCAAGTGGAATAAATCCTGTCTCGAAGAATCCTCTCCAATAATTTCCCTACCACTCATGTAAGGCTCACTGGCCTATAATTACCTGGATTATTCTTGCTACCCTTCTTAAACAAAGGAGAAACATTGGCTATTCTCCAATCCTCTGGGACCTCCCCTGTAGCCAGTGAGGATACAAAGATATCTCTCAAGGCCCCAGCAATTTCCTCTCTTGCTTCTCTCAGTATTCTGGGGTATATCCCATCAGGCCCTGGGGACTTGTCTACCTTAATGTTTCTCAAGAACCCCAATACCACCTCCTCTTTGATCTCAACATGACTCAAACTATCTACACATCCTTTCCCAGACTCATCATCCACCAAGTCCTTCTCTTTGGTGAATAAACCTTGAAAGTCACTGTCGTATCCACTTCAACTACATCCCCTGGTAGCGAGTTCCAGGCACCCACCACCTGTGCAAAAAAACTTGCCTCGTACATTTCTTTTAAACCCAGCCCCTCGCACCTAAAACCCATAGCCCCTAGTAACTGATTCTTCCACCCTGGGGAAAAAGCTTCTGACGCAGCATCAACACTGAATATATCTGGGTGATGTGGTCTGAATACAGAGAGCATTATAACAGAGTATGTTTGGGTGATTATAGAATCATAGAATCCTACAGTGCAGAAGGAGGCTATTTGGCCCATCGAGTCTGCACTGACCACTATCCCACCCGGGCCCTATCCCCACAACCCCATGCATTTATCCCAGCCAGTCCCTCTGACACTAAGGGGCAATTTAGCATGGCCAATGCACCTCACCCGCACATCTTTGGATTGTGGGAGGAAACCGGAGCGCCTGGAGTAAACCCACGTGGACATGGGAAGAATGTGCAAATTCCACCCAGACGGTGACCCAAGCTGGGAATTGAACTCTGGTCCCTGGCACTGTGAGGCAACGGTGCTAACCACTGTTGCACCGTGCAGATTCTGGTCTGAATACGGACAGCATTATTACAGAGTATATCAGGGTGATTCTAGTCTGAATACAGACAGCATCAAACTGAGTGTTTCTGGGTGATTCTAGTCTGAATAGGCACAGCATTATAACACTGAGTATACATCCTGTTACTGTTACATTTTTCAAACACACGCTGTTTCTGTACATCTATCCTCAGCTCGGAGAGCAAATAGCCAATTTCCACTTTTCACCCAAAATGTGAACAGACCCGGGACAGAAACATGGGGAAAGTAGTGAAATATCAGACGGTGTGTAACCCGGGGAGGATGGAGTCAGTGAGATCAGACAGTGTGTAACCCGGGGAGGATGGAGTCAGTGAGATCAGACAGTGTGTAACCCGGGGAGGATGGAGTCAGTGAGACCAGATAGTGTTTAACCCGGGGAGGATGGAGTCAGTGAGATCAGACATTATGTGACCCTGGGTAGATGGAGCCAGTGAGATCAGAAAGTTTGTTAACTCGGCAAGATGTCGTGATTGAGATCAGACAGTGCCCAACCCGAGGAGGGTAGAGCCCATCGTTATCATTCAGACAGACACAATCCCAGGTTGAGGGTTCAAAATATCGGAATCCTCCTCACCATGTGGACTTGCGTTGGAGGGATGTTGCAAGGAGCAATCACTTAGAGCTGTCAGTTGCTTCTGTTCACACACATTCGCAGTTCTTGCTTCATTTGAGGCATTTAGGATTCCATGGAACACTTTTACGGGAAGTTCTCCTTGACTACACACATTTTCTGAAAAGCATGTAACTTAATTTTTGCAGTTCTGCCCCCTGTTTCCGATCTCGGTGCACCCACAGTAGATGAAGCGAAGGGGGGAGTGGTGGAAGTGAAGATGGGGAGGATGTGCGGTAACAGGAGGGAAGCCCCTCCCGTTCCTGCTTTGGCCTTGTAGGCTATTACTGGCTCCAGGAAGACCAGATTCGATAGGGTTCTCCTTCAGATAATTTACTCATTTTCTGTGGCCAGGTTTACTGCTGGTTTCCCTGGAAGGGGAGCGTGCCATGTCCACCGGCACGAGCGAGAAATTCCTTCCCTGGAGGGCATTGCAAGGTCTGGGATAGAGATTGAATCTCTTTACAGAGATTGTGTTTTGACGTTTCAATTTTCTCCTGATAGTCTACCTACTTGATGCCTTATCCCAAGGTAAGTAGTACAAGGAAGGACACCCAGAAACCTCACAGAAATAATAGAAACCCCACAGTGCAGAAAGAGGCCATTCAGCCCATCGAGTTTGCACCGACAACAATCGCATCTTGGACTTATCCCCACAACCCCACGCAGTTACCCCATTAATCACTCTAACTAACACATCCCGCCACACTAAGGGACAATCTTGCATGACTAATCAACCTAAGCCACACATCTTTGGACTGTGGGAGGAAACCGGAGCAGCCTGAGGAAACCCACAATGATACGGGGAGAATGTGCAAACTCCACACAGACAGTGACCAAGCCGGGAATCGAAGGCAGGTCCTTGGAGATGTGAGACAGTAGTGCTAGCCACTCTGCCACTATATCTCCCAATGCTAAACCAGTTTGTTCAGATCCATAGCTCTTAATGAGTATCTCAATTAAAGAAAGGGTTCCACAGGCTGGAAGATGTTTGGGATGAGTATTCCAGAGTGTAGTCTCTTGGCAGCTGAAGGCAAGGGGCCCATGTGTCGAAGAATCCAAATAAGGGCTGGTCAAACTTTCAGGAGTGCGGAAATATTGCCAACATCTAAGGCTGGACTATAATATCTGGCTGGGACGTGTGAGTCAGTGGATATATTTGAAAAGCTCGATTGAGGTTCCAGATGGTGTACAAGGATCTAGGGTTAATGAGACATGGTGCAAGTTAGGATACAAGAAGCAAGTTTCAGGGCAGTTAGTAAGATCATCTTGCATGTGTAACTCTTTTTTAAATTTGCTGACAAGCAATATATTTATGAGAAACAGATAGCCCACTGGTGGGACTCCAGAGAATGGGATAGGGAAGATAAACCAATGCCAGTGATATGTGCTCTGCGATTTACTGGATAAGCAAAAAGACAGGGATAATTTCCACCCAGCTGGAAGGCAGTGAAGAGGATGATCATGTGATCAACTGTGCCAAAGGCTTCAGAGACGCAGAGTCGGCTGAAGATACTTCACTGACCATTTTATTTCTGCTAGAATGTAATGTTTGACTTTGATAAGAGCTGTTTCAGTATTGTGGCATAGGTGGAAACCTAGTTAGATGTATTCAAACAAGCTCCAAGAAAGTTGTGTCTACATTTAGCAGGTAAAGTTATGGTCATGTGTTTTGGAGAAAAGGGAGGCTGGACATGGGCCAGGGATTTTCAAGGGCAAATGAGATCAAGATGATTTTTTGAAGAGGCAGTACCAACAGTCCCAAGGTGGTGGGGTCACCGTCAGATCTACCAGTTTTTTATATATATATATACATGGTGTTTGTGAGATTGTAAATATCAAAAGATCGTCCCCATATAAAATTTGGAAATCACATTGCTGCTTAAAGATACAAACAAGGCATTTTCACTTCACAGTTTCCATTTAACCCTGTTGTGGATTTATTTATTTCAGAGCACCAGAATCGAAAACACCTGTCACAAAAATGGCTGAAGGTTTCAACAGCGGAGTATATCCAATATCTTCAAAAAGATTGACATTGGACAATGGTAGGTTCAGAAAACACTCCCAAGTTTTCACCGTCCTGTTAATGAATCCAGACCTCATTCATGAACCTGCAGTTCACACAAGGAACAGAGAAGAATATAGCAGCAGCAAATTATAAACCAGTAAAGCTGATACAATGAAGTTGTGCTGAAAGCAATGTCTAGTGCATGTCGATAGGCATTGCTTACATAGACATCCAGCAGGCATTTGGACAGAGTTTCTTAAAATGTCTGTCATGCAATTGAAGGCACATTTTTGACCTCATTGTAAAATTGGTGGAAAAGCAAGGGATAGAGATGAGGCAAATGGACATTTAGGCTGACTGTCAGGATGCAACTTGCTGTGTTCCAGAAGCATCTGTGTTAGGCTCACAATTACTAACCAAATTTATTGACAGCCTCGATGATGGAATAAAAAATTGGATATATAAAACTGATTATGACACAAAGTTATTGAAACATCGTAGTCAGTACAGCTGGCAATATGCAAAGAAATATCAGTAAATTAAGTGAACTGGCACATTTGTGGCAAATAGATTAAAATGCAGGCCAATATCAGGTCCTTCACTTTCAATAAGGGATAGAACAGGGCCCTTTCCAAATGTGGAAAACCTAGAAACTTGGAAGCTCTACAGAACCTTGAGAATCCCTGAATATAGATTGTTAAAATATCGTGAAAAGGGAGCAAAAAGTAAAACAAACAATTTAATGTTGGATTTTATGTCCAGAGAACAAGAGCATGTAGGGATAGAAGTGATGTTACAAGCGAGACAAGCTCCTGAATAGACCAATCCCGGCTGTGGCGATTGCAGTTAAAATAAAGGCAAAACCTTTCAGGAATGAAATTGGAAAATGCTTCTAAACGCAAAAACATTTCCTGCAAAAAGTAATTGATATTGGTAATTTAACGTGAATTGCTTCTTACTAACCAGGGGTATGAAGTGATTTGGAGGTCAGCTGGATATATGGGTTTTATTCACAAATGAGATAAATATCACGAATGTTTTCTGAAAGATAGTTGATAACATGGCTCACGTGACATTTCAGTGGGTTGTTTTAAGTTTACGGGAAATTAAAACAGCCTGTATAGGAACTCATTGTGTTTCATTTTTTTCCAATTTCTGTTCACAGATCCAAACTCTAAAATCACTGAGTTCTTGACAAACTGTGAAGATGACCAACTGTTGTTGTTGACCAAATTCTACCAGGACAGACTAGAACAGGCGATTGAAGGAGTGGCGAGACTCTGTCTGATGTTTACAGCATGCGATCATATTGGTGTGAAAGAAAGTCATGTAAGTCCAGGATATAGTGGGTTTAGTGATTTTGTCCATTTTCACATCGCAGACCTGATGAAATTAGAGGAAGAATAATTTGCTGAACAATAAGAAGCCATGGTCTCTCTTGCTGCTCTCCTAAAAAGACAACTGTTCCAATACAGCTACAATGCTGGCAACATGGAATACACCCAACAACGTGTAAAAAAATGTCTATCCCATTTGCCCAAAACAGGACAAATCCATATGGAAAATTTGCACCCCACAAGCCTCCTCCCACTAAGTGGCAGAGATAAAATGAGTAATTACCAGTGACTTAAAGTTGCAGATACTTTGCAGTATGGGACGGCAAAGTGGCACAGTGGTGAGCATTACTGCCTCATAGCGCTGGGAACCCGGGTTCGATTCCTGGTTTGAGTCATTTTCTACGTGGTGTCTGCATGTTCTCCACGTTTTAAAGTTTATTTATTATTGTGAAAAGTAGGCTTGCATTAACTCTGCAAAGATGTGACTGTGAATATCCCCCAGTTGCCATACTCCAGCGCCTTTTCGGGAACACTGAGGGTGAATTTAGCATGGCCAATGCACCTAACCAGAGCACCCGGAAGAAACCCACGCAGACACTGGGAGACTGTGCAGATTCCACACAGTGACCCAAGCCGGGAATTGAACCCAGGTCCGTGGCGCTATGAGGCAGCACTGCTGACTACTTTGGAACCGTGCTGCCGAGTTTTTGTGTGCGTTTCCGTCGGGTGTTCAGCTTTCCTCCTACAGTCTGAAAGATGTGATGGTTAGGTGCATTGACCATGCGAAATTCTCCCTCAATGTACCTGAACAGGCGCTGGAGCGTGACAACGACAGGATTTCCTCGGTCACTACATTGCATTCTTAATGCAAGCCTCTATGTAACATGAATAAATACACTTTAAGCATTTAATAACATGATAATTGAAGTTCCTTTTAGGTACTGCCAGTATCACTTGCCTCCTGATCTCATTAAACCCTTGGTCCATTCATGGACCAACACGAGTGTCTGCCTCTGGCGTCACAACATTATTTGATTGAACTCTGTCATGGAATGCTAAGGCGATAGAAATGAATGGGAACTGCGCTAAATCTCTGCAATGGCTGCAGTCATACCTAGCACAATGATAGTCATGATTGTTTGAGGTCAATCATGGCAGACCCATGGCCCTGATACTAGAGTTCCTCAACGTCCTGTGTTCTCTGAAAATATATCCAGCTGTTTCATGACCTATCTGCTATCAATTGGTCAGAAGTGGAGGTGTTTTAGTATTGATTTTAAAATGTACAACTTAATCTGTAACTCCTCAGATATCAGGAACTGGACAATATCCAGTCTAGTAAATGGTCAGTGATATTCCTGCCACACAACTCCATCCCTGTTTGACACTAAGTCACATTAGCATTGCGGAAACCCCCTTCAACAACCATGAGAGTTACAATTGAAAACAAACTCAACGAGAAGAGTCAGAGGCTGGGAATTTTGCTGCAAGGCTCACTTCCTGAATTCCCAAAGTCTGCAAATAATCCGCAAGACAAAAATGGGCAACGTGACGGAATACACTCCACAATCATGGATTATTGTGTCCAACATTATCTAAGCAGCTAAACACTATCTAGAATAAAGCTGCCCACTTGATTTGCATGAAATTTGTTCTTAAAAATATTTCCTCCCACGTCACAATGTCAGCATGTGCACCTCGTAAAAGATGCACTGCAGCAAATCACTAACACTCCCTTAACAGAACGTCCAAAGCCTACGCCTCTACCACCTTGCAGGACAATGGGTGAAAGATAGGTCCTGTGTACCCAAGAGCTACTCATCTAGCCCCTTCATCCAACTGCCTCCTTCAATAATTATTTTGTACTGAGGCATCTTCAATTACACAATCGTATAAAAATATTTTGTGTTTAAAAATTGATTCATGTCGACCAAGCATCTCCAAACTCCTTGTATTCAATGAAGTAGTTTTGAGTTGCTGTCGTTGTATTATAGGAAACATGTCAGGCAATTTTCATACATCAAATTCCCATAGCTAACAATGTGATAATGAACATATAATGTATCTTCTTACGATGTTGATTGGGGCATAACTCTGACTCTTTTCTAAAATGGTGCTGTGCGACATTTTTCATCCACTGCAATGGGCAGATTGTACCTTGTGTAAACGTCTCATCTGAAAGACAGCACTTCCAAAAATGTAATCCTCCTCACTATTGTGGTTGAGTGTAATCCTAACTTCTGCGTCCCAAAAAAGAAAAGATCTGATTGCAGGAGGAGGAAGGATTATCTCACTGATTCAAATCAGTATTTCGTTGTTAAATACATAATACCACATAATTTTATTCCCACGCTACTAATGATAATGAATGCAACAAGATCTTTGTAGAATTTGACAGGAAGGAAACTGGAAAATAGGAAAGAAAAGGAGACACATAGCAAGTATTGTGATCTCAAAACGATCTGCAGAGGTGAAAATAGCCAAAGGATCTGTCAGCATCTGTGAAAAGGAAACGGTTTGGGTATAATTCTGAAAAAAAAAGAAAATGGTGTTAGTGGCAGTGAAAAAAGTAGAGTGAGAGGTAACAAAGGCAGGTGGGAGAAAAGCAGCTTAAAACACAAAAGAGTTGGAATGATGGAAATGTGTCAAACAAAAACTGGGAAAGGGACACAAATGAAAATTTTGGGAACGAAAACCCAACTGCTCCCCATTGTTGCTGTATATTGATTTCATTACTTGCTTTCAGCATCTTGAAAACTTGCACCAACACATCCTGTATTCTGCTCCGCCCGAGTGGAATTATTCCAACATTCACAAATTCTCACATTAACAATAATTGCTCAACTCTCGTAACATCCTTGTTTTGACTGCATGACAACTTAGAACATAAGAACATAAGAAATAGGAGCAGGAGTAGGCCATCTAGCCCCTCGAGCCTGCCCCGCCATTCAATAAGATCATGGCTGATCTGACGTGGATCAGTACCACTTACCCGCCTGATCCCCATAACCCTTAATTCCCTTACCGCTCAGGAATCCATCCATCCGCGCTTTAAACATATTCAGCGAGGTAGCCTCCACCACCTCAGTGGGCAGAGAATTCCAGAGATGCACCACCCTCTGGGAGAAGAAGTTCCTCCTCAACTCTGTCTTAAACCGACCCCCCTTTATTTTGAGGCTGTGTCCTCTAGTTTTAACTTCCTTACTAAGTGGAAAGAATCTCTCCGCCTCCACCCTATCCAGCCCCCGCATTATCTTATAAGTCTCCATAAGATCCCCCCTCATCCTTCTAAACTCCAACGAGTACAAACCCAACCTCCTCAGCCTCTCCTCATAATCCAAACCCCTCATCTCCGGTATCAACCTGGTGAACCTTCTCTGCACTCCCTCCAATGCCAATATATCCTTCCTCATATAAGGGGACCAATACTGCACACAGTATTCCAGCTGCGGCCTCACCAATGCCCTGTACAGGTGCATCAAGACATCCCTGCTTTTATATTCTATCCCCCTCGCAATATAGGCCAACATCCCATTTGCCTTCTTGATCACCTGTTGTACCTGCAGACTGGGCTTTTGCGTCTCATGCACAAGGACCCCCAGGTCCCTTTGCACGGTAGCTTAACATTGAAATGTTAAAACTGCATACAACCAGGTAAAGTTCCTTACCCCTTTCTCCTCAATCCCCAACATCAACAAGTTGAGCTTCTCTTTCTTTAATTTATACTTTCCTGGATGTGCGTGTCACCATCCAGGCCAGGATTTATTTATTTATTCCTAATTGACTGTGTTGATGATCTGACGTCATGGAGTGCTGCAGCCTATGTGGGGTGTAGAAGTTAAGGTGTTAAACACGAAATCCAGAATTCATGCAATAAGGGTCCAACTGAAATCATGGATGACTTAAATTTACACAGAGATTGGACAAACCAAACTAGCAATGGTATAGTAGAGGAGGCATTCCTGGAGTGTTCGTTTTAGACAAATGCATTGAGGAGCCAACCAGCGAACAGGCTATTCTAAACCAGATACTGTGCAGTGAGTAATGAAGGATTCATTCACAATCCTGTGCCGTTCCCTTGGAGAAGAGCACCTATTAAATGACAGAATGTTTCATTAAGTTCGAGAGTTAAATATTTGAATCTGAAACTAGGGCTCTGAATCTAAACAAATGAAATTAAGAGTGTATGTGAAGCGAATTATCAAGGATAAATGGTGGAACCTTACTAACGTGGTTGATGGTGGATAGGAAATGGTTTATTTTTAAACAACGTTTTCATGAATTACAATAGTGCTGACTTCCTGTCTGGCGCAAAAGAACCTGATGAAATGTGGCTCAAACGTGGCTTATTCAATAAATTAGGGATAATATTAAAACCAACGTGGAGCCATATAAAATTGGCATAGAAAGGCAGCAAGGCTGATGATGGGAAATGTTTTGAATTCAGCAAAAGAAGATTAAAAAATGATCCAGCGCAGGAATTAGATTATGAGATTAAAATTGCAGACAAGTAGAAACGAACAGTAAAAGCCTCAGTAAATATGCGAAGAGAAAAAAATAAATAAAGACAATGGAGGTCCCTTCTTATCAGAAGCAAGGACATTTGCAATGGAAAATAAAGAAATGGCAGAAGAATTGAACATAAACTTTCATTCTGTCGTCACAAAAGAGGGCACAGAAAAGAAAAAAGCAACTTCCAAATATGTTAGGGAACCAAATGAATATATGGAATTGAACGAAATCTGTATTTGTAAGAAAAATGTGATGGGAATATTAATGGGTTTAAAGAGCGGCAAATCACCAGCACCTGATACTCGACATCTGAGTATTAAAGGAAGTGGCTCTGAAAATATTGGATGCACTGGTGGTCATTGTCCAAAATGATATGAGCCCCTGAAGCAGTTCCTACAGAATTGAGGGTTGTAAATGTAATCCCACTATTTAATAATGTAGGAAGAGAAAAAAGAGCGTTACACACCAATTAGCCGGACATCAGTCGTGGGGAAGTTGCCAGAAAAATTTTAAAAACTAATTCGAAAACATTAACGGGAACGAAAAAAGCCAGCATGGGTTTATAAAAGGCAAATAATGCTTTAAAAATCGACAGGAGTTTTGAGGATGTAATTAGTAGAATAGTAAAGAGAGAACCAGTAGAAGAATCGCTTTTGTGCTTTCAGAAGGCTTTTGATATGATTCCTCATAAGTCAGTGGGCAAAATTAAAGCAGCTGGGTTAGGGGATAATTTGTTAGTGTGGATCCAAATTGATTTATACACAAGAAAAAGAGAGTGAGAATAAATGGCAGCAGTGACTTGTTCGGTACCACCGGTATCAGGGCTTCACACCAGCTTTTCTCAAAACATATAAATGATCAGGATGAGGGAACCAAATGTAACAGTTTCAAATTTACTGATGAAACAATACTGGGTGGGATTAAGGGAATGGAGGATACAAGGAGTTGTCAAAGTGGTTTGGACAAGGTGAGTGGGTGAGCAGATGATTGAGTGGCAGATGCAGTAGAATGCCACTAAATGTAAGATTATACACTGTGGTGTGGAAAAACAGGAGAGTATTATTCAAATGGTGAAATAATCGGAAGGGTAAACAGCCAGAGGGATCTGGGTGTCCTTGTACACCAATCAGTGAAAGTGCACAGGCAGATGCCTCAAGCAACTGGGAAGGTAAATGGAATGTTGCCTTCATTGCAAAAGGACTTCTGATCATAATTAGACTTGTCCATCTGCAGCTGTACAGCGCCTTGGCAAGACCACAGCTGTCGTATTGCGTGCAGGTTTGAAAGGATATATTTGTCATAGAGAAAATATAGCGGAGGCTGACACAAGAGTTGCCCGCACTGTCCGAAGAGGGGGGATTTGTTCAAGTTTGCCAGTTTCACTACAGTTCAGAAGGATGAGAGGAGATCTGATTGAAATGTATACAAGTCTAACAGCACTGGACAGACTACAGTTTTCCATGGTTGGGGAATCTAGAACCAGGGGGCACAGTCTCAGGATACGGGAGACTATTTAGGAGAGGAGGAGAACTTTTTTCACTTAAAGGGGAGTAGACCTGTGGAATTATCTGCCATTGAAGGTTGTGGAGGCCAAGTCACTGAATATATTCAAGAAAGAAATGCATTTTTAAAAGATACGGATAGAAGGCGAGAATATGGCATTGAGATAGATGCAGTAAGAAGTCTCACAACACCAGGTTAAAGTCCAACAGGTTTATTTGGTAGCAAAAACCACTAGCTACGAAAGCCATTTGCTACCAAATAAACCTGTTGGAATTTAACCTGGTGTTGAGACTTCTGACTGTGTTTACCCCAGTCCAACGCCAGCATCTCCACATCATTGTGATAGATGGTCAGCTATGATCTCAATGAATGGCGGAGTATGATCGGAGGATAAATGTTCTTCTTCTGCTCCTGGTTTCCATGTTTCTACATATGCACAGGTCATCCTTGCAGAATTCGCAGCCTCTAACCTGCACTTGTTGCCAAATTACCACCACATCCCTTCCTCAATGTAGATAACGGCGTTGACTAATAATGCATAGATCCGGGCTAATGGGCACATGCTTTCAAATAACCAGTATGGAAGATTTTGGAAATGAAAATCAACTAATACATGTTGAATTGAAATGTAGTTTCGGTAATGCTGACCATGAAAACATTATCCATTGATGTAAAAACCCATACCAACCAATAATGTCGTTTGTCGACTGAGATCTGCTGTCCTTGTCTGGACTACATGTGACCCCAGCTCTAAAACAGTGTGATTACGTCTTGAAGAGTCTAACAGGCAACTCAGCTTTATTAAATGGCTGCAAAGTCTAAAAGTATTGAAACCGAATGATTCACCCGGAAATTACAGTTACATTCCCAACCCTGTCGACCCTACAAATTTCATCATGTGGGGCCAGTGCTAAGATTCGGAAAGCTATCCCACTGACTAGTCAACCAGTTCCCTGAAACAATGAACCTCTCAACATCATACTTGCAGACAATGTCCCAAATACAACCATCATCATTGTTGGGTATGACCTGTCCCGCTGACAGGAAAGACCAACAAGACATCCAGTGGGGGGTGGATTGCCCTGGATGTCCTCAACATTGAGTCTGAACTCCCTGAAGTCTCATTAATCCGGTTGGAAGCGTGGCAATGAAATTGCCTGCTGGTTTCATCCTCCCATGCCCACTATCTGATGAACAAGTGCTCCTCCATGTAACACACTGTTTGGAGGAAGCACTGAGGATGGCAAGGGCAGGAAATATACTCTGGGTGGGGACTGAAATATCCATCAACAAGTCATGCTCAGTAGCGCCACCATTGAATGAGCTAGCAACGTCCTAAAGGGCATAGCTGCTGCACTGGGTCTGCAGCAGGCGGTGAGTGAATCAACAAAAGGTTTAACTTATTTCACCTCCTCCTGATCAGGCTGTCTGTTCCAGATGCACATGGTCAAAGTTGTCGGAGTGACCAACAAACTTTCCATTAGGAGGCAAAGTCCTGACTTACCTTCAGGTGTTGTGTGAATTTACCAACGAGTTAAACGTGATAGGTTTTGTACAGATCAGTTGAGTCAAAACTGCGCAGCCATTAGACAGTGTGATCAATCAGTAGGAGCAGCAGAATTGTATTCGACCTTAACGGCCCAGCATATCATCTGCTCTGCTATTGCCAGTGTATCAGTCCTAGTGAATGAACAGTGCAGGAGGGGATGCCATTGATAGCGCCGGGGGTACCTCAACAACAGGTGTCAAACTGGTGAAGGTTCAACGTGGGAATGCTTTTATAGCAAACAGCAGAACAAGCATGAGGGAAGTGACCCGAAAACTAATTAATCGGATCCAAAGCTCTGCATCCCTGCCGGATTCGACCATGGCTGGTGTGATTTATTAACTAACCATCTGGAGTATTAGGCGCCCCAAATATCCACGTCCTTAATGAAATATGTTTCAGTATGTCTGAGCATTCCAGTACAAAAGATAAAGCTGAAACATTGGCAAATATTATTTGCCAGAAGAACGCAGGAGCTGAAAGAAAGAATTAAAGCAAAATAGTGCGGATGCTGCAATGTGAAACAAAAACAGAAAACCCCGGGAAATCTCAGCAGGTCTGACAGCACCTGTGAGGAGAGAATAGAGCCAACGTTTTGAGTCTAGATGACCCTTCATCAGAGCTCTGACGAAGGATTATCTGGGCACGAAACTTTGGCTCTATTCTCTCTCGATGTGGAGATGCCGGCGTTGGACTGGGGTGAACACATTAAGAAGTCTCACAACACCAGGTTAAAGTCCAACAGGTTTATTTGGTAGAAAATACCATAAGCTTTCGGAGCGCTGCTCCTTCGTCAGATGGAGTGGCAATGTGCTCTCACACAGTGCACAGAGGCACAGAAATCAAGTTACAGAATACTAATTAGAATGCGAATCCCTACAACCAGCCAGGTCTTAAAGGTACAGACAATGTGGGTGTACCTTAAATGTGTCTGTACCTTAAAGGTACAGACATTGTCTGTTCCAAATTCCACCCCTCCCTCCTTGGCGGTTGAATTTCATTACAATCATTGAATTCCCCACTATCACGATGCTGGGGGGCGGGGCTGGGGGGCGGGGGGGGGGGGGGGGGGGGGGGGGGGGGGGGGGGGGGGGGGGAGGAGTTGCGGCTGACCTGAAACTGAATTGTACCAGGCACAAAATACTGGTGACGAGAGCAGGTCAGATTCTGTGGAGTGTGACTCGCTTCCTCATTCCCCAAGGCCTATTCATCGTCTAAAAGGCAGAGTCAGAGTGTGATGGAATCGTCTCCACTTGCCTGGATGTGCGCAGTTCCAACAACTTTCAAGATGCTCGACAGCATCTCGGACAAAACAGCCACCTGATTGACACCCCACCTCACCAACATCAGCATTCACACCCTCCACTGTCGACACACATGGCAGCGGTGTTTGCCATTTACATGATACACTGCCACAGCATAATAAAACAGTGGATCATATAGTCTATCAGTAATCTGATGTCATGTTGGGCACGGAAGTTCAGATGAAATTAATCCCATTGAAATTATTGCTGGTTCTCTGGAATTTCTCACTCTCTTTGAAAATTATTTTAAATTAAAAATTGGTTTATTCATATGTCGTTTAAATTAAGGACGGAATCAAAATGTGATCTATATTCAGTTTTCAGAACGGATCAGGACCCAGTCCAGGGACTGCCTCCTGTCCTCAACACCTGGGAAATCCCTGAACAGATCCTTTCCTTCTCATTCCCAGTGCTTACCTTTCACTCTGTTTTCCAATACGCTCCTTATTTTTCTTTACAGAAAGTAAATGAAATCGCAGACAGTGGGAACCTCGCGGACTGTTCCAAACTTATCCTAAATCTGGTGATAGAGAAAGGCCCTCGGGCTCTCAGGGTGATGTGGGAATCCTTTGTGGAAATGCACCGTGGGTTACCAAAGTTGGAGAAAATACTGAGAGAATTACCGACACTTGGTACAGTAAAATCGCACAGTGAATTAAACATTGCAGATTTTTCTGATATTGCACATAGCTGATTTCATGATTGTAATTCCTTTAATCAGGTCCTGATGCATTTGTTTACATGAACATCCCACAAGGTTTATCGGAAGTACCCAGTAACCTAAAAGGTAAGTGATGACAGTGAAGATTGCAAACTAATTATTTCACTTCTCAGAGTCTGAATAGTTAGTTGTCAGAATTTGGAAATCAGAAAATCGAAGTCTCGGAATCAGGGTTAAATATTGTTTGAATTTGTCGACCATCCTCATCTGTTCTGGATAGGTTCAAGTTTGCAATTCATCCGACCATACACATTAGGAGCAAATGTTGACCTCTCGGTCCCTCTAAACTGCTCCACCATTGAACAAGTCCATGGCTGATCGCATCACAACCTTCACGTTGCATTCCTGTTTTTCCCAATCATCTTTCGTCTGTTGTGCTTTATATTTTTTCACTGAACCAACTCTAAATTACCAGAACCTCATTTTCTTGTTCTGTGTATTTTCCACCATAGTCCATAAATATTTCGAATGCCTGAACTTCACTGAACCCCTGCCAAGTTTGTTTTTTCAAGTTTATTCTTTAAATAGTTCAAATCCTCAGTTAACTAATCCATTTAGGGGGATTAGCGGGGGTAAATATGTGGAGTTATGGGAAAGTGCTTGGGTGGGATGTTCTGTCGGAGAGTCGGTAGAGACTCGATGGACCTGGTGGCTTCCTTCCCCACTATCAAGGCTCGCCTTGTTAACATGCTCGTAATGTCTCTGTTTTGCAATTCTTAAACACCCTTCAACTTGTTCTGAAAGCCAAGTATCGAGAGCTCGGCGTGCCTTTGTGAGGGTGACCATCAAAGCTAATGAGTGCTGCTTATTGTGTTGCTGTTCTAAATCGTGAATTACCTTTTTACATTTGATCACTTTAATTTATTATTCTTCCTTTTGGAACAAGTAAATGATATGATGCGGCCCCTTAAATGTTCCTTTACGCTGTTTCATAGGGTCAGGGACAGTATTAAGTTATAGACAACGTTGTAATTATTTTCTCATCATTTAAGGAAGATGCATTCAAACGCCATCTCTTTGCAGTAGATTTTTGACCCAGGTCACAAGCCTATGGACTTATGATCAGAGAGAGTTATAGTGAGAATGTCACTGTCAATGATTCTATGAGACTCTGACTCAATTGTAAATAAATAGTCAATGCGAGAGTGAAAGCAGTGAGTTTTGGAGTAAAATATAAAGTCTCTGTTAACTCTCTCGTCTGAAGAAACTTCCATATGTCCAGCAGCCCAGATTCAGGAACATGATTTCTCAGTGATTTGCTTATATTGGAGCACGGGTTTGATGATGCTGAGAGCCAGTCTCCCATTTGGGACAGAACACAATTCGAATCTCACCCAATAAGAACAATCCTGTACTTTTAGCTGAGATAAGATTGAAGATTAGCTTCATGAATTGTGGGTCATTCTCATTTGGGGCACATGAATGACAGTTCCGTGCCTTCTCCTGTTCCGTTATGCAATACGAATTTGCCTTCATTGTCCGTATGTTGTAAGTGGACACAAAATTTCACCAGTCTGTGAAATACGATTGTTAAACCCCTTATTCCCCCTGATGGGTGAGAGGAAAAGAAGACCTGGTTTGCCCAAGATCTGCCCAACTACTATGTTCTTTATCTGACAAATGTGTTTCCTTTAAAAATGCAATTTTGCAGCTTTGATGTTTCAGCTGAGAGAGCATTTTTCCCTTAAGAGGTTTATATTACCCTTTTACATTCTAGCTAATTACCTTGAACACATCCATAATAATCTGCATTTAATTGATCTGACCGGAGTATCCAGCTCGGCAAGTAGCCTGATATCAGAGAAGAAAGCATTGAGAGAGGGGGAAGGAGAAAAATAAAGAAAAATGTACTGCCAATACAATGGCTTTTACATGGTTCCCTTGGGATCACTGTGATAAAAACTATATACATAAAACGTTTAACTGCAAATTTGATCCATTTCCAAGTGCTGAAAACCAAATGTGCTTAAACCAACAAAAGTGGCTCGCTATTCAACCCATCAAATGTCTACTTGAGTCTCATAACTATAATTCTCCAGAGCAGATGTTCCCATCAGTGTTACACCTTCCATTTTCAGGAACGTCTAAGCAATTTCCAACGGGATTTTGCATTCCAACTGTGGTACAATCAACACCAAAATAATTTTACCGTTCAGCATCCAGTAACTGGCCTTCCATGTGTGAAAATTTCCACTGAATTTTTACTAAGAATCCAATTACCCTTTCTCGACGTTTTGAAATTCCAGGCAGGTCCCCACTTGTGTAACAATTCCAGTCGATGTTATAACAGGATGGGATAATCCCAGAATGAAACTCTGGCTCAAAGGATTGCAATTTTTAAGAAGAAAAAATAAATAAACGTGGACTCAGAGTCACAGAACCACTACTTAGTTTTAGCAACAAGAAAGGAACATTTATTAAAAAATGAAAAATGGATTATAATAAAATACACCTTTACTCCTCATTTAGGTCATCCAATACACACAAGTTCTAAGAAGAACACGAATGACAATGTACAATTGCAGGAAACTATGATGGTCTCATCAGCCCACAAGATACTGTTTGCTATTTCTCCTCAGAATCCGCTCAGGTGCTTGTCATTTGCGAGTTTCCAAACTCCACTCCCCAAAAAAATGCTTCATGTCTTGTAGTATATCTCACATCGACTTTCTTGCACAAATCGTCTCTCGCACACATCCTCTCTGGCACACCCATCCTCTCTGGCACGCGCATCCTCTCTGGCACGCGCATCCTCTCTGGCGCGCGCATCCTCTCTGGCGCGCGCATCCTCTCTGGCGCGCGCGTACTCTCTGGCGCGCGCATCCTCTCTGGCGCGCGCATCCTCTCTGGCGCGCGCGTCCTCTCTGGCGCGCGCGTCCTCTCTGGCGCGCGCGTCCTCTCTGGCGCGCGCGTCCTCTCTGGCGCGCGCGTCCTCTCTGGCGCGCGCGTCCTCTCTGGCGCGCGCGTCCTCTCTGGCGCGCGCGTCCTCTCTGGCGCGCGCGTCCTCTCTGGCGCGCGCGTCCTCTCTGGCGCGCGCGTCCTCTCTGGCGCGCGCGTCCTCTCTGGCGCGCGCGTCCTCTCTGGCGCGCGCGTCCTCTCTGGCGCGCGCGTCCTCTCTGGCGCGCGCGTCCTCTCTGGCGCGCGCGTCCTCTCTGGCGCGCGCGTCCTCTCTGGCGCGCGCGTCCTCTCTGGCGCGCGCGTCCTCTCTGGCGCGCGCGTCCTGTCTGGCGCGCGCGTCCTGTCTGGCGCGCGCATTCTCATCTGGCACACATATCCTCGATGTGGAGATGCCAGCATTGGACTGGGGTAAACACAGTAAGAAGTCTCACAACACCAGGTTAAAGTCGAACAGGTTGATTTGGTAGCACCAGCCACCAGCTTTTGGAGCGCTGCCCCTTCATCAGGTGAGTGGAGTTCTCTGGCACACACATCCTCTCTGGCAAAAACGTCCTCTCTGGCGCCAACGTCCTCTCTGGCGCCAACGTCCTCTCTGGCGCCAACTTCCTCTCTGGCGCCAACGTCCTCTCTGGCGCCAACGTCCTCTCTGGCGCCAACATCCTCTCTGGCGCCAACGTCCTCTCTGGCGCCAACGTCCTCTCTGGCGCCAACGTCCTCTCTGGCGCCAACGTCCTCTCTGGCGCCAACGTCCTCTCTGGCGCCAACGTCCTCTCTGGCGCCAACGTCCTCTCTGGCGCCAACGTCCTCTCTGGCGCCAACGTCCTCTCTGGCGCCAACGTCCTCTCTGGCGCCAACGTCCTCTCTGGCGCCAACGTCCTCTCTGGCGCCAACGTCCTCTCTGGCGCCAACGTCCTCTCTGGCGCCAACGTCCTCTCTGGCGCCAACGTCCTCTCTGGCGCCAACGTCCTCTCTGGCGCCAACGTCCTCTCTGGCGCCAACGTCCTCTCTGGCGCCAACGTCCTCTCTGGCGCCAACGTCCTCTCTGGCGCCAACGTCCTCTCTGGCGCCAACGTCCTCTCTGGCGCCAACGTCCTCTCTGGCGCCAACGTCCTCTCTGGCGCCAACGTCCTCTCTGGCGCCAACGTCCTCTCTGGCGCCAACGTCCTCTCTGGCGCCAACGTCCTCTCTGGCGCCAACGTCCTCTCTGGCGCCAACGTCCTCTCTGGCGCCAACGTCCTCTCTGGCGCCAACGTCCTCTCTGGCGCCAACGTCCTCTCTGGCGCCAACGTCCTCTCTGGCGCCAACGTCCTCTCTGGCGCCAACGTCCTCTCTGGCGCCAACGTCCTCTCTGGCGCCAACGTCCTCTCTGGCGCCAACGTCCTCTCTGGCGCCAACGTCCTCTCTGGCGCCAACGTCCTCTCTGGCGCCAACCTCCTCTCTGGCGCCAACCTCCTCTCTGGCGCCAACCTCCTCTCTGGCGCCAACCTCCTCTCTGGCGCCAACCTCCTCTCTGGCGCCAACCTCCTCTCTGGCGCCAACCTCCTCTCTGGCGCCAACCTCCTCTCTGGCGCCAACCTCCTCTCTGGCGCCAACCTCCTCTCTGGCGCCAACCTCCTCTCTGGCGCCAACCTCCTCTCTGGCGCCAACCTCCTCTCTGGCGCCAACCTCCTCTCTGGCGCCAACCTCCTCTCTGGCGCCAACCTCCTCTCTGGCGCCAACCTCCTCTCTGGCGCAAACCCATCTTCACTGGCACATAGTTCCACTTTGGCACTCACGTCCTTTCTGGCACACACATCCTCTCTTGCGCACATGCATTCTTCTGTTGATTCCTTGACAATCTCTATCACTTTCATAAGAACATAAGAACATAAGAAATAGGAGCAGGAGTAGGCCATCTAGCCCCTCGAGCCTGCCCCGCCATTCAATAAGATCATGGCTGATCTGACGTGGATCAGTACCTCTTACCCGCCTGATCCCCATAACCCTTAATTCCCTTACCGATCAGGAATCCATCCATCCGCGCTTTAAACATATTCAGCGAGGTAGCCTCCACCACCTCAGTGGGCAGAGAATTCCAGAGATTCACCACCCTCTGGGAGAAGAAGTTCCTCCTCAACTCTGTCTTAAACCGACCCCCCTTTATTTTGAGGCTGTGTCCTCTAG
Organism: Mustelus asterias; assembly: GCF_964213995.1. NCBI lineage: Eukaryota > Metazoa > Chordata > Chondrichthyes > Carcharhiniformes > Triakidae > Mustelus > Mustelus asterias. Next base: position 93,252 of record NW_027590594.1, read on the forward strand.
TTTTAACTTCCTTACTAAGTGGAAAGAATCTCTCCGCCTCCACCCTATCCAGCCCCCGCATTATCTTATAAGTCTCCATAAGATCCCCCCTCATCCTTCTAAACTCCAACGAGTACAAACCCAATCTCCTCAGCCTCTCCTCATAATCCAAACCCCTCATCTCCGGTATCAACCTGGTGAACCTTCTCTGCACTCCCTCCAATGCCAATATATCCTTCCTCATATAAGGGGACCAATACTGCACACAGTATTCCAGCTGCGGCCTCACCAATGCCCTGTACAGGTGCATCAAGACATCCCTGCTTTTATATTCTATCCCCTTCGCAATATAGGCCAACATCCCATTTGCCTTCTTGATCACCTGTTGTACCTGCAGACTGGGCTTTTGCGTCTCATGCACAAGGACCCCCAGGTCCCTTTGCACGGTAGCATGTTTTAATTTGTTTCCATTGAGATAGTAATCCCATTTGTTATTATTTCCTCCAAAGTGTATAACCTCGCATTTCTCAACGTTATACTCCATTTGCCATATCCTCGCCCACTCACTCAGCCTGTCCAAATCTCTCTGCAGATCTTCTCCGTCCTCCACACGATTCACTTTTCCACTTATCTTTGTGTCGTCTGCAAACTTCGTTACCCTACACTCCGTCCCCTCCTCCAGATCATCTATATAAATGGTAAATAGTTGCGGCCCGAGTACCGATCCCTGCGGCACGCCACTAGTTACCTTCCTCCAACCGGAAAAACACCCATTTATTCCGACTCTTTGCTTCCTGTCGGATAGCCAGTCCCCAATCCACTTTAACACACTACCCCCAACTCCGTGTGCCCTAATCTTCTTCAGCAGCCTTTTATGGGGCACCTTATCAAACGCCTTTTGGAAATCCAAAAACACCGCATCCACCGGTTCTCCTCCATCAACCGCCCTAGTCACATCTTCATAAAAATCCAACATGTTCGTCAAGCACGACTTTCCCCTCATGAATCCATGCTGCGTCTGATTGATCGAACCATTTCTATCCAGATGCCCTGCTATCTCCTCTTTAATAATGGATTCCAGCATTTTCCCTACTACAGACGTTAAGCTGACCGGCCTATAGTTACCCGCCTTTTGTCTCCTTCCTTTTTTAAACAGCGGCGTAACATTAGCCGTTTTCCAATCAACCGGCACTACCCCAGAATGCAACGAGTTTTGATAAATAATCACTAACGCATCCACTATTACCTCTGACATTTCTTTCAATACCCTGGGATGCATTCCATCCGGACCCGGGGACTTATCCACCTTCAGTCCCATTAGTCTACCCAGCACTGCCTCTCTGGTAACATTAATTGTATTAAGTATTTCTCCTGCTGCCAACCCTCTATCGTTAATATTTGGCAAACTATTTGTGTCCTCCACCGTGAAGACCGACACAAAAAACTTATTTAAAGACTCAGCCATATCCTCATTTCCCACTATTAACTCCCCCCTCTCGTCCTCCAAGGGTCCAACATTCACTCTAGCCACTCTATTCCTTTTTATATATTTATAAAAACTTTTACTATCATTTTTTATATTAATTGCTAGCCTAGCTTCATAGTCTATCCTTCCTTTCTTTATCGCTTTCTTAGTCTCTCTTTGTTGTTTCTTAAATTTTTCCCAATCATTTGTTTCTCCACTATTTTTGGCCACTCTGTACGCAGCTGTTTTTATTTTAATACTCTCCTTTATTTCCTTCGTTATCCACGGCTGGTTCTCCCTTTTCTTACAATCCTTGTTTTTTGCTGGAATATATTTTTGCTGAGAACTGAAAAGGATCTCCTTAAAAATCCTCCACGGTTCCTCAGCTATCCTACCTGCCAGCCTGCTCTCCCAGTCTACCTTAGCCAATTCATCCCTCATCCTATCATATTTCCCTCTGTTCAAACAGAGGACACTGGTTTGGGACCAAACTTTCTCCTCTTCCATCTGAATCAGAAATTCGACCATATTGTGGTCACTAGACCCAAGAGGGTCCTTCACAATAAGATCCTTAATTCTACCTACCTCGTTACACAATACCAGATCCAAAATAGCTCGTTCCCTCGTCGGTTCCGTAACATGCTGTTCAAGGAAACTATCCCGACAGCATTCTAAGAACTCTTCCTCCATTCCACCCTTACCGACTTGAGTCTGCCAGTCAATGTGCATGTTGAAGTCCCCCATGATTATTGCCGTTCCGTTTTTACACGCATCCCTTATCTGCTTGTTTATAGCCCTCCCTACCTCAACATTATTATTTGGGGGCCTATATACCACACCTACTAGTGTCTTTCTCCCTCTACTATTCCTCATCTCTACCCATAATGATTCCACGTTTTGTTCCTCAGAGCCTATGTCATCCCTCAGTACTACCCTGATATTATCTCTTATTAATAGCGCGACCCCACCACCTTTTCCTTCCTGTCTATTCTTCCTAAACGCCTGATACCCCTGGATATTCATCTCCCAGTCCTGGTCACCTTTCAGCCACGTTTCTGTAATGGCCACTAGATCGTACCCACTCGTGCTGATTTGCACCATCAACTCATTTACCTTGTTCCGAATGCTTCGTGCATTCAGGCAAAGTGTCCTTATTCCAGCTTTTATCTGGACCCGCTTTGATGAGTCGCGAACACCCTCTCCCTCTACTCCCTTATCTAAATTACCGCCTTCATTCACTTGCACCCTCTCCTCTACCATTAATTTTGTAATTCCCCTTACCCCTGCATCCTCCACCCCATCAATTAGTTCCTTGATCCCAGTCAACTCTTCTAGCTCCCCTCCCCCCAACCTATCTAGTTTAAATTCTCCCCAGTAACCTTAGCCAACCTACCGGCCAGGATATTGGTCCCCGTGTGATTCAAGTTCCACCCGTTTTTTGTATACAGATCACCCCTGCCCCTAAAGAGGTCCCAATGGTCCAGGAACCTGAATCCCTGCACCAGTCCCTCAGCCACACATTCATCTTCCACCTCACTCCATTCCTGCCCTCACCTTCCCGTGGCACAGGCAGTAATCCTGAGATTACTACCTTTCCTTACCTTTCGCACTCTCTCACTCCATAACTCATTCAGTCACTCTCTCTATCACATCCTCCATCTCACACCCATTCACACACTTGCAAACTCTCTCACTCACTCTTTCACACTTTCCCACACACCTTCAGAACCTCTCTCACAGGTTATCTCTCTCTCTCTCAAACTTACTTTCTCTCACACCGTTTTTCATACTATGTTTCTCACCACTTCTAATTCACACCCACACATTCTGCTCACTCACTCTCGCTCGCACACTCTCTCTCATTAAGGTAATAAGGATCCACTTGTCCCGTAAAATGCTCTTGTCTTACCGGTATTACCCAATTATAGTTTCTGCCGGCCTCTGTTTATTGCCTCGTGTTCCTTAACTGCAACAGTTCTCTGGTTTGCGCAAAGTTGACCTTTTTCCCATCATGCTCTGCAGACATTTCGCTGTAAGTCCCCCTTTGATCAATTGAGCATTAGCGAATTGGAGCACAGTTGCGCCTCATCAAACCTCACTCTTGTCATGCAGCTTTAATATAAACACATTCCAAGCATTTCATTTAATGAGGCAAACAAGGACTGCAATTCAATTATTGCTTCATTTTACACTTCTCGTACCAATTCAAACATAAACAGTTGCAACTCATTAAATCTTCACTCTACTTTAACTAACTGAACATCAACTTTCAACTGAACTTTAACCCTTAAACTGCACTTTAACTTTAACTGAATATCAACTTTAACTAAACGTCAACTTTAACTATTTAACTGAAAATAGATACTACCCAGTTGAGGAAAACATTGGCCAAGAAATATCTTCGATGCAGAATCTATTTTCCCCTTCTCTGAAGCATCCTTCAGGGTACAAGTCTACTTGCGATGGTCGTTCTCTTTGAGTTATCGCTGCCAAACAAAGGACTCACATGGCTTTTTATCCACAATTCTTCACTCGCCTCCAGAAGATTATCTGTCATCCAGCCAATTGTGTAACCAGAAACCGATCACATGGCTCGAACATCCACTGAAATTACTTTTGAAAGACGCCTTTACGCTTCGTTCATTTTATATATCCCATACATAACAGCTATATAAATCAGAGACGCAGTGTTTCTGTTAATGTAAACAACTTCCCTTATCTGGGCCAATACAGGAATTTCAGAACACAGCTCCCAGACCAGTCTCTTTACGTCCGGTACCTCGTTTTAATCTATATGTTGAATAAAAATCCCAGCATGCTTCTCTCCCAGCGAGAATACCCTTTTTCCAGTCACTGTTGCCATTATTCTTGTTAAGTCATTGTGGTAGCCGTTCTTTCTCCGTCCACACCCTGTTTAAGCAGATACTCAAATCCATGTCATGTTACATTCGAAGTATATCGATCAGTAGTTCGGGCTTTCTTATGTACAATTATGTTTCTAACTTATTTTCCATTTCATCTCTCCGGAATTCAAATGATCAAAGTATGCATTTGTTACTTTAGCGTCGAAACGACAACAATAATTGCAACATGCAAAGTAATTCTTATCCATTGATGTATGTGTACTTTTGCACCCCAATTCCAAAATTCATCTCACCAGTTGGTTCCGTTTGTTGCTGCAATCAGTTGCCTGGTTTCCCCTCTTTGTTGAATGATTTGGGCAATAGTTTGGTGAATTGTATTTGTTTCTTGATCCATTGCCAGTCTTTATGTAAAATTACAATGTTAGTTTCACACTTATCATCGTAATTGCCCAAAGTAGTGTTTGATTCTTCAGTGACATTATTAATGTTTTCTTCCAGTTTATCTCTGTCGACCAGCTTGAGGTGGGCTCAGCATGATGGGATCTGGGCTTTAAAGCAAAGGATGGTGTTAACAATGGGAAAAGCTCTCACAGCCATATTCCTATTCTTTCAATTAGGTGGTAATACAATATTCCCCGTTTCCCTTATAAGGAACTTGGACACTGTCAATATCGAGGGTTCGGATTCCCATTGTACAATTCAGATGTTTGTCTGTTTTAAATCCACACAAGGCTTTTACGCTGGGATATACAAGATCATACATCATAGATCATAGAATCCTACAGTGCAGAAGGACGCCATTCGGCCCATCAAGTCTGCACCAACCTCAATCCCACCCAGGTCCTATCCCCATAACCCCATGCACTTACACTAGTTACGCACCCTGACACTAATTGGCAATTTAGCAAGGCCAATCCACTTCACCCGCACATCTGGACTGTGGGAGGAAACTGGAGCACCCAGAGGAAACTCACGCAGACACAGGGAGAATGTGCAAACTCCACGCACACAGTGACCCAAGCCGGGAATCGAACCCGGATCCCTAGTGCTGTGAGGCAGCAGTGCTAACGTGCTGCCCATCATAAGATCATAAGATCATGAGAACATCAGACCGTAAGAAAAACATACAGACGTAGGTTGTTCAGCTCCTTGGGCCTGCTCAGCCATTCAATAGAATCATCTGATCTGACATTCCTCATGTCTACATCCCCGCCATTTGCCATAACCCTTGATTCCCTTGCTGATCAAAAATATGTTTCTCAGCCTTAAAAATACGCAATAATTCTTCCGCTGCAGCTCTCTGTGGAAAAGAGTTCCAAAGACTCACAACCCTGTGGGAGAAGAGTCTTTAATTGGCGTCCCTTTATTCGAAGTCTATGCATTCTTGTCCTAGAGTGTCCCATGACTGGAAACATTCCCTCAGCATTTAGCCTGACAAGCCCCTTAAGAATCCTATCTGTCTCAATGAAATGAGTTCTCATTCTTCTAAAGTCCAATGAGTAGAGTCCCAACCTGCTTAACGTTTCTTCATAAGACAATTCCTCCATAGGTTCTGTGAAATGCCGTGAATTAAATCACATATTCCTTAAATAAGAGGACCAAAAATGTTCACAGTACTCCAGATGTGGTCTCACCAACACTTGCACACTTGCAACACGACTTCCCTCCTCGTACTCCAACACCATTGAAATAACGGCCAACATTCCAGTAGATTTCCTGATTACCTGCTGCACCTATGTGCCAGATGTCTGTGCTTCGTGCTCAAGTACCACCAAGGTACTTTGTCTTGTGACTTACTGCAGTTTTTCTCCATTTAGATAATACGCTTTTCTTTTGTTCTCCCTTCCAAAATGAACGACTTGTGTGGGATAGAGGGAAAGTTGGCCGATTGGATAGGTAACTGGCTATCTGATCGAAGACAGAGGGTGGTGGTGGATGGAACATTTTCGGACTGGAGGCAGGTTGCTAGCGGAGTGCCACAGGGATCAGTGCTTGGTCCTCTGCTCTTCGTCATTTTTTTAATGACTTAGAGGAGGGGGCTGAAGAGTCGATCAGTAAATTTGCTGATGACACCAAGATTGGTGGAGTATTGGATGAGGTGGAGGGCTGTTGTAGACTGCAAAGAGACACAGGATGCAAAGCTGGGCTGAAAAATGGCAAATGGAGTTCAACCCTGATAAATGTGAGGTGATTCATTTTGGGAGGACAAATTTAAATGTGGATTACAGGGTCAAAGGTAGGGTTCTGAAGACTGTGGAGGAACAGAGAGATCTTGGGGTCCATATCCACAGATCTCTGAAGGTTGCCACTCAAGTGGATAGAGCTGTGAAGAAGGCCTATAGTGTCTTAGCTTTTATTAACAGGGGGTTGGCGTTTAAGAGCCATGGGGTTATGCTGCAACTGTAGAGGACCTTGGTGAGACCACATTTGGAATGTTGTGTGCAGTTCTGGTCACCTCACTATAAGAAGGATGTGGAAGCGCTGGAAAGAGTGCAAAGGAGATTTACTAGGATGCTGCCTGGTCTGGAGGGTAGGTCTCATGAGGAAAGGTTGACAGAGCTCGGGCTGTTCTCTCTGGAGCGGAGGAGGTTGAGGGGAGACTTAATAGAGGTTTATAAAATGATGAAGGGGATAGATACAGTGAACGTTCAAATACTATTTCCTTGGGTGGATGGAGCTATTACAAGGGGGCATAACTATATTGTTAATGGTGGGAGATATAGGAAGGATGTCCGAGGTAGGTTCTTTACTCAGAGACTGGTTGGGGTGTTAAATGGACTGCCTGCAGTGATAGTGGAGTCAGACACATTAGGAACATTTAAGCGGTTATTGGATAGGCACATGGAGCACACCAGGATGATAGGGAGTGGGATAGCTTGATCTTGGTTTCAGATAAAGCTCGGCACAACATCGTGGGCGGAAGGGCCTGTTCTGTGCTGCACTGTTCTATGTTCTATGTTCTGACTTCACATTTTCTCAATTTATGCTCCAATTGCCAACTTTTTGCCCTCTTACTTAGCTTGCAATAAAATATTTATAGGTTATTTGAATCCATCTTGCAACTTGCCTTTCCACCTATTCTTGTATTGTCTGTAAATTTGGCTACAAAACATTAATTTCCTTCATCCAAGTCATTATTATATATTGTAAAGATTTGCAGTCCCGCACTGATCCCTGTGTAAACCCACTGTTTATAGGTCACCAACCTGAAAAGGAAACCTTTATGCCACTCGCAGTTTCCTGCCCATTAGCCAGTCCTCGATCCATGCCAATACACTGCCTCAAACATCATGGGCTCATATCTAATATCTTGAACTTTTTTGACGTACCTTGTAAAACGCCTTCTGGAAGTCCTAATGCATCACATCTACTGCTTCCCCTCTCTCCACTCTGGTTGAGAGTTCCTCGAAAAAGTCTAATCAATTAGTCAGACATATTTCCCTTTCATGAAGCCATGGTGATGCTGTTTAATTAGATTATAATTTTACAAATGTGCTGCTATTGCTTCCATCATAATTGATTCCAATCTTTTTCCACAATAGATGTTTGGCTATTCGGCCGATAGCTACCTCCTTTTTGCCTCCATCCCTTTTTGAATAGGGGTGGCACATTGGCATGTGGGGAAGGAGCAGGCAATTATCTTGTCTCTTTGATAGAATTCTGCTAATGTGGTACCCACCAGCTTTCCCTTCTACTGTCGTTGACTATTTTTCCTTTAGTTCGTGAATAGCGTGATTGGCGCAAACTCTGTATTTTATTCTTCTTTTAAGGTTTTGAATTCCATTCCATAACTGCAGACAATTAAATGATGGAAAAATCTTATCATCTGTTGCAACTTCATTGTCATTCCCAATATTTAACTTCATCTTCCTATCTGCAGATCATCTCATTGCTCTACACATAACAGCCCTAAAGTGTTACTGTAAAATTACTTTACAGTCATTAATTTCTAACATATTAGCATTTAATTAAGTATAACTTCAGCAACATATTTTTCATGCCTCTGTATATGTTAGCTGAGTTTACATTAACATTACTCCGTATGCATAACACACAAAAAACTTCATATTACCTTTAGAATTTGAGGCCAAGATTCAAATTGACCGTAAGCTGAGAATATGTTTAACTCATCACTTTTCGAACAACAAAAAGGTCTTGAAACTCAAAAGAAACATATAGACTAAATCATATTACTCCTTTTTTCTGAAAAACAATTTTAAAAAATGTTTATTAGCCTCTTAAACAGGATATAACTTCTTAAATACGAGTTGCTAATATCCATACAATCAATTTATTTAAACAGTTAAATATACAGGGATGGCAGTTTTAAGAGAAGGGTTATCAGTTGCAGCAGTGCCTGAGTTGAAATGGAAGTTAAGTGAATTTAAGCACAAATTCTTTAATTCGAAGGGTAACAAATTAGTTTAAATGTGTTCACCTTTTCTACAAAAAGACAAAGCCTTTACATCCCCAATTATCATTATGTTGTGATAAACAATCTTGAAGTCTTGAAGCTGGTCGACTTCCTTATTGTCTTGTGCTTCATGAGATATATATTTGAAAAAAACACAAAATATACATTTGGCTTGGAGCCAAGTTAGTTAATACAGTCCAGATATATCTGTCCATTTGAGAAAAACTGAAAGATAAAATCTGCTCTAAATAAAAAATCGCAATCCGTATATGAGATGTGCAATAAATTTAAACAGAGAATTGTTAAGTTTTTGCTCGTTGGAAATGAAAAAAGAACTAAAATTTTCAGAAGTAGTTACATCATTACTGCCCATTTTAAAAAAAATACAAATAAGTTATCAGCAACCGTGCCCAGGATTAAGGAATTTCAAAGTTTTGCCTGGTTTTAAATTTCATTTTTCATTCTGCTCATGACCCACATTTGATTATAAACTGTTTATTGAAACTCTTATTACAAAATCGTAATTAAGGGAAACAAAACATTAAAGCTACCAAGACAGCAAAGAAAAATCCATACCAGTGTTTTATTGGACATACAGACTCATCGGGCATGAATGCCTTGCATTCACATATCCTCTGCACAGCATTAAACTTTGCTTTCATTCATTGTTAACGATTTATAACTGAAAATAGAATATTAAAATAAAATAAGGGAATAGATTCAGACAGGAGTCATCATTCTTCTTTCTACAAAAACTGCAATTATCCTCCAAGCTAAAGGTAAATTCTGAAGAAATTATAAACAATGCCTTTCTGGTTTAACAGTCAATCTCTCTAAGCCATTGATAGGCTTTGAAGTTAAACCAAAGTGTAAATAATTATATTTATTGTCCCATCATCACCACTCTCCCGCCAAAACAAAGCAGGTGCTTTAAAAACTCCTGTATCATTTTATCACAGTTATCCTCTCCTTACTCAACCTATTTCAACATACAACAGCATGCATTTACCGAGAAACTTTAAACCAGCTAATGGAACCAAATCTCAGAGGGTTAACCAGCACAATTCAATGCCACAGACAGGAGGCACAGATTCGCTGGCAAGAAAAATCACACGGACCTGTCACACAACACAGAAACTTACTCAAACAAAAGTTTCCTTTTCAACGCACATTGTGTTTTAAATGTGCATTCAGAATGCTGTGATTCAAAGCCTTTTTTCCAGATTGTTAGTTAGCTTATCTATACAGGCGTGATATGTTTTATCTTTGACCTGAGCCTCCCACCAATTTACAGCACAGCAGCGGATCAGTATGAACCTCCGCTTGCATTTGCCTCTTGCCAATTTATTTACAACATTTCCAGGTGATGTTTCCAGGGGGTTTAAACTAATTTGTCAGGGGAGTGGGAAAGGGAGTTGTAGTCCAGAGGTCAGTGAGGGTGGTGAGGTATTGGGGAAGGTATCAGGGTCAAGGGTGGGTACTGGTAGACAGGAAGGTGGGTTGAAGTGTGTCTACTTCAATGCAAGGAGCATCCGGAACAAGGTAGATGAACTTGGGGCGTGGATTGGTACTTGGGACTACGATGTTGTGGCCATTACGGAGACGTGGGTAGAACAAGGACAGGAATGGTTGTTGGACGTTCCGGGGTATAGATGTTTCACTAAGTGTAGGGAAGCTGGTAAAAGAGGTGGAGGAGTGGCATTGTTAATCAAGGATAGTTTAACGGCTGCGAAAAGGCACTTCGTGGGGGATCTGCACACTGAGGTAATATGGGCTGAAGTTAGAAATAGGAAAGGAGCGGTCACGTTGCTAGGAGTTTACTATAGGCCCCCAAATAGTAATAGAGATGTGGAGGAAGAAATTGCTAAGCAGATTATGGATATGTGTGGGGGTCACAGGGTAGTTGTCATGGGGGACTTTAACTTTCCAAATATTGATTGGAACCTTTGTAGGTCAAATAGTTTGGATGGGGCAGTTTTTGTGCAGTGTGTGCGGGAGGGTTTCCTGACACAATATGTGGATGGGCCGACTAGAGGTGAGGCCACATTGGATTTGGTACTGGGAAATGAACCGGGCCAAGTGTTAGATTTGGTTGTGGGAGAGCAATTTGGAGATAGTGACCACAATTCGGTGTCTTTTGTTATTGCAATGGAGAGGGATAGGGCCGTACGGCAGGGCAAGGTTTATAATTGGGTGAGGGGTAATTATGATGCGATTAGGCAAGAATTAGGGGGCATAAGTTGGGAACAGAAACTGTCAGAGAAAGGAACTAATGAAAAGTGGAACTTTTTCAAGGAACAAATACTGGATGTCCTTGATAGGTATGTTCCTGTCAGGCAGGGAGGAAATGGCCGAGTGAGGGAACCATGGTTCACAAAAGAGGTGGAATGTCTTGTGAAAAGGAAGAGGGAAGCTTATGTAGGGATGAGGAAACAAGGTTCAGATGGCTCGATTGAGGGTTACAAGTTAGCAAGGAATGAGCTGAAAAAGGGGCTTCGGAGAGCTAGGAGGGGACATGAGAAGTCCTTGGCGGGTCGGATCAAGGAAAACCCCAAGGCTTTTTACTCTTATGTGAGGAATAAAAGAATGACCAAGGTGAGGTTAGGGCCGGTCAAGGACAGTAGTGGGAACTTGTGTATGGAGTCAGTAGAGATAGGCGAGGTGATGAATGAATACTTTTCTTCAGTGTTCACCAAGGAGAGGGGCCATGTTTTTGAGGAAGAGAAGGTGTTACAGGCTAATAGGCTGGAGGAAATAGATGTTCGGAGGGAGGATGTCTTGGCAGTTTTGAATATACTGAAGGTCGATAAGTCCCCTGGGCCTGATGAAATGTATCCTAGGATTCTGTGGGAGGCAAGGGATGAGATTGCAGAGCCTTTGGCGTTGATCTTTGGGTCCTCGCTGTCCACGGGGATGGTGCCAGAGGACTGGAGAATGGCGAATGTTGTTCCTCTGTTTAAGAAAGGGAATAGAAATGACCCTGGTAATTATAGACCGGTTAGTCTTACTTCGGTGGTTGGTAAATTGATGGAAAGGGTCCTTAGGGATGGGATTTACGACCATTTAGAAAGATGCGGATTAATCCGAGATAGTCAGCACGGATTCGTGAAGGGCAAGTCGTGCCTCACAAATTTGATAGAATTTTTTGAGGAGGTAACTAAGTGTGTTGATGAAGGTAGGGCAGTTGATGTCATATACATGGATTTTAGTAAGGCGTTTGATAAGGTCCCCCATGGTCGGCTTATGATGAAAGTGAGGAGGTGTGGGATAGAGGGAAAGTTGGCCGATTGGATAGGTAACTGGCTGTCTGACTGAAGACAGAGGGTGGTGGTCGATGGAAAATTTTCGGATTGGAGGCAGGTTGCTAGTGGTGTGCCACAGGGATCAGTGCTTGGTCCTCTGCTCTTTGTGATTTTTATTAATGACTTAGAGGAGGGGGCTGAAGGGTGGATCAGTAAATTTGCTGATGACACCAAGATTGGTGGAGTAGTGGATGAGGTGGAGGGCTGTTGTAGGCTGCAAAGAGACATAGATAGGATGCAAAGCTGGGCTGAAAAATGGCAAATGGAGTTTAACCCTGATAAATGTGAGGTGATTCATTTTGGTAGGACAAATTTAAATGTGGATTACAGGGTCAAAGGTAGGGTTCTGAAGACTGTGGAGGAACAGAGAGATCTTGGGGTCCATATCCACAGATCTCTAAAGGTTGCCAGTCAAGTGGATAGAGCTGTGAAGAAGGCCTATAGTGTGTTAGCTTTTATTAACAGGGGGTTGGAGTTTAAGAGCCGTGGGGTTATGCTGCAACTGTACAGGACCTTGGTGAGACCACATTTGGAATATTGTGTGCTGTTCTGGTCACCTCACTATAAGAAGGATGTGGAAGCGCTGGAAAGAGTGCAGAGGAGATTTACCAGGACGCTGCCTGGTTTGGAGGGTAGGTCATATGAGGAAAGGTTGAGGGAGCTAGGGCTGTTCTCTCTGGAGCGGAGGAGGCTGAGGGGAGACTTAATAGAGGTGTATAAAATGATGAAGGGGATAGATAGAGTGAACGTTCAAAGACTATTTCCTCGGGTGGATGGAGCTATCACAAGGGGGCATAACTATAGGGTTCGTGGTGGGAGATACAGGACGGATATCAGAGGTAGGTTCTTTACGCAGAGAGTGGTTGGGGTGTGGAATGGACTGCCTGCAGTGATAGTGGAGTCAGACACTTTAGAAACATTTAAGCGGTTATTGGATAGGCACATGGAGCACACCAGGATGATAGGGAGTGGGATAGCTTGATCTTGGTTTCAGATAAAGCTCGGCACAACATCGTGGGCCGAAGGGCCTGTTCTGTGCTGTACTGTTCTATGTTCTATGTTCTATGTGTAGGGACATAGTTCCTTCCCCTCCCAGTTCTGTAACATCGCGCAATCACTTGCTCACTTATTTGTTTTGGTGCAAATGGTCCCTTGGGTTTCTTTGCAGTCCATGTGAGGGTCGTGATCATGGGTGCAAGTGGACCTGATGGTTTCACCAAATACGCACCATAACTCCGTCCCTGTCGCTGTCTTCATCCAGCTCCATATTCCCAAATGTGCATAACAACCCACCACAGGTGACAGTAGCAAATTCAATTTATCACTGATTCCATCCACCCCATGGTTCTCAAAACTGCACATCATACCATTTGAGCTGAGAATATAGACACCAATTTATCACTCTATGTTTGCCTCGATTTCCGTCTGACACGTTGTGTGGTTAGACAATTTTTGACTGTTCTGTGTTTCACTTCACAGTTGCCTCGAATTTACTATATTTCTGCACTATCTCCCCAAATTCTTGTTTGCTGCATCCCTCTATCACAGCTCTCTTTCTCATTATCGTCCTTATCACAGTGTGTATGAAAGTGACTCGCCTGTAACACTTGCATATCATTATTTCGTTCAACTTCTGAGGTCATATGTCAGTTTCCAGTTTTGCTTCACTAAACCTCTGTTTTAACGTTGCATTTTCCAGCTGCTCCCCCTATGCCGTCTCACACCGGGTTCGATTCCTGGTTTGGGTTACTGTCTATGTGGAGTCTGCACGTTCTCCGTGCGCCTGCATGGTTTTCCTCCGGGTGCTCCTTTTTTCTCCCATAGCCCGAAATACGTGCTCTACGGTGCATTGAGTTCAAGAAGGCAGCTCATCACCAGAGTCGCAAAGGCAATCGGGGACGGGCAATATATGCTACCCCAGCCAGTGACATCCCGATTCCGTAAATGATTTTTGAAAAACTATCCCATGGACCCTGTCTCACAAACTATTGCACAATTTCTGTCACAGTACACTCTCTCTCCCTCACACACACACGCTGACCCACATACACAGTTATACACATGTTCTCACATACACATTCTCATACTCACTGTCACTCACTTGCGCACACACTCTCACACTCTATCCCTCACAGAGACTCACACACATGCACTCATACACACATTCTCAGACTCACCGTCACTCAGTCACACACAAAATCTCTGTCACATAATCTCTCGCATTGTCTTCCTGTCACATCCTTCTCACATACTCTCACAATCTCTTTCTTATCTACATCCACAACACCCTTATTCTTCCTCTCACACGCACTCTCTTCCACACACGCTGTGTGTTTCGCTGTTACATTTTCTCTCTTTACCTTACAGACATAGACATTCTCACTCTCACCTGCTCACTCTCACAATATTATCCTCTCGCTTTTTCTCACGCACACTATCTCCCTCTTCATCGCTTCCTCTGTCATTCTCCCCAACACAGTCTCACTCTCTTTATCCCTCAACCTTTCCTCTGTTATTATCGCATTCTGTTTAACACCCACAGTCTCAGGGAATTTTTCACTCTCATGTTCCCTCCCACACATCCTCTGTCAGTTTTTCTCCTTCTCTGTCACTCTCACATAATCTCACACACCCTCTCTCACACACTCTGTTTCTGTCTTTCTCCATCTCTCTCTCTCCTCTCTCTCTCTCTGTGCACTCACTCACACATATATATGCACACACAAACACCCCACTCACGCGCAGTAAGTATTCCTCAGGATTCTCGCCCTTTCTCTGCCCTGACCTGAACTCTGCTATTCGCTGTCGTGATACGAGCTCTGTAAGCTTCAAATTGAAATAGGAAAGTGGAGTTGTCAACACTTTCCTGCTTCTCCAATCACAGCCTCCTTTCTCCCCATATTTTCTTCATTTGTGGCCTAATGCTGTTACATGACAAATTACTTAAAAAGAGAAGATTGCGGAAAAACTTTGCAGATCTATGGAGGCAGAAAGGGAGACGGTGCTGGGATCAGAGTTGACTTCTGCAGAGCTGAGCATTCCGGCCATATTTATTGGACTGAATACACACAGTTCAGGGGCTGAATTTGGCCCATGGGCCATTCGTTGTAAAAGCCAGTTGTACAAAAATCTAAGTTGGAACTGAACTATTGCCTGCAATATTTTATGGATTGGTCAATTTTACCGGGATGTTTGTAAAATGCCAATAGAACTAACTTTCTCTCCGTTCTTATTGAAGATCTCCAACAGAAACACAAGGAGACACTCCGGGTACAAACTGAAACACTGAGAGTGAACACTATCCTCATAAAGGAGAAGGTTAAGATTTTCCAGCTGGTTGATCGATACGCTGAGCTAACAATTATTTCCGCTGTTCGAGATCGGACACTTGTCGAACATGAACTGCTGGCAAGAGGCCGAGACCATGAAGAATGGAGAGAGAAAGATCTGCGGAAAGAACTGGAAAAAATCCGAACTGATCAATTGTTCCAGAGCAGCTTTTCCCAGAGAAAATCCAAATCTGGGAGTTCAGCAGCAGTGAGCGGAGTCCCGGGAATTGGAAAAACAACAATGATACAAAAGATTATTTATGACTGGGCCACTGGGAAAATATACCCACACTTTCAATTTGTTTTCAGTTTTAAATTCCGGGATTTGAACACTATTAACTGTAGAATAAACCTGAGGAATCTGATTTTGGATCAGTATCCCTACTTTGGGAATATTCTGGGAGAGCTCTGGAAGAACCCAGAAGGATTGCTGTTTATATTCGATGGTTTGGATGAATTCAGGGACAGGATTGATTTTGCCGACAATCGGAGGAATACAGAACCTCAGTACATGTGCACAGATCCCGAATGCTGGTGTGAAGTGTCTGACATTGTATACAGTTTAATACAGCACAAGCTGCTCCCAGGATGTTCAGTGTTAGTGACCAGCCGCCCCACTGCATTGCGTTTATTAGAAAAGGCTGAGATCAGTGTCTGGGCTGAAATCCTGGGACTTGTTGGGAATGAACAGAAGGAATATTTCAACAAGTTTTTTGAAGATCAGACGGTGGCAGCAGCTGTTATCAAACACGTGGAGGAGAACGAGATCCTGTACACCATGTGTTACAACCCTTCCTACTGCTGGATCCTCGGTCTGTCACTGGGTCCCTTCTTTACACAAAGCGACAGGAAACGGCAGCAAGTTCCCAAGACCATCACCCAACTATATTCCTACTATATTTACAACATTCTGAAAAACCATGGCCGAGAGATTGAAAACCCCCGTGATGTGTTACTGAAGCTTGGTGGGATGGCCTTCACAGGAGTCTCCAAGAAGAAGATTGTGTTTAGAGATGAAGATTTGATTGAGTACAATCTACAACCTTCCCAGTTCCTGTCTGGGTTCCTGATGGAACTTTTGGAGAGAGATTATTCTGCCCAGAGTGTGGTTTACACATTCCCACACCTCACCATCCAAGAGTTTGTAGCTGCACTCACACAATTCCTGACTCCAGATCCCGGGGAGGTCGGGAAACTCCTCAGTGAAGCCCACAGTGAGGAAGATGGGCGATTTGAGATATTTCTCCGTTTTGTTGCTGGTCTTTCCTCCGCACAGTCAGCTCGACCCCTGGTGGAGTTTCTGGGTCCATTTCTTCATCAAACAACCTGCCGAGTGATTGACTGGGTGAAGGAGAAGGTTGAAGGGCAGATTGGAGACACAGAGACTGAAACTGGGAAGGGGAAGCTCCTGAACACAGTCCACTACCTGTTTGAGTCTCAGAATAAAATACTGGCTCGGAACACAGTGGGATCTGTGGAAACATTTTCATTTAGTGGATTGCGACTGACCCCGATTGACTTTGCGGTCCTGTCTTATGTCATTGGACTCTGTGATACAATAAAACACTTCGAACTACAGAACTGCGACATTCGATGTGAAGGACTGCAGCGGCTTGGATACATTCTGCACAAATGCCAGGAGTTGAGGTAAGTGCTTGTTTGGTCACATATTCAATTTTTGTATGGTTGAATCATTTATTATGTGACACAAATACCTTCCAGTTGGAGCAAAGATGGACAATCAGAAAACAACTTGACAAAATAAGATGAACGTAAAAATGCAAGGTGGAAAATAAGAATGATGCCCTTGCTAAAAAAAATTATAGACTTAATGATAACTCGAAGAGATTAAGTATTGCAATTAAGATGGACTAAATTAATGCCAACTAATTAAAATAACAAAATATTGAGATTCTAAACATAATAAACACATGAAGGTAAAAATCGTTAAAATTAACACACAAAATATACGCTGTACCGATCACAAATGATATCGTGATTGACTGCGTAAAGAAGTTTGTTGAAGGGCACATTGGAGACAGAGTGAAACTTGAAAAAGGAATCCCCTGAACCCATTCCACTACCTGATTGAGTCTCCGAATAAAGCACTGGCTTGGAATACAGTGGGATCTGTGGAAACACTTTCATTGATTGCTCCTGACAACGATTGACTTTGTCGTCCTGTGTCATGTCATTGGACACAGTCATGATGTGGAGATGCCGGCGTTGGACTGGGGTAAGCACAGTAAGAAGTCTCACAATACCAGGTTAAAGTCCAACAGGTTTATTTGGTAGCAAATGCCATAAGGTTTCGGAGCGATGCCCCTTCGTCAGATGGAGTAGTTATCTGCTCTCCAACAGTGCACAGACACAGAAATCAAGTTACAGAATACTAATTAGAATGCAAATCTCTACAGCCAGCCAGGTCTTAAAAGGTACAAATAATGTGGGAACATTAAACACAGGTTAAAGAGATGTGTATTGTCTCCAGACAGAACAGCTAGTGATGTTAATATCACTAGCTGTTCTGTCTGGAGACAATACACATCTCTTTAACCTGTGTTTAATGTTCCCACATTATTTGTACCTTTTAAGACCTGGCTGGCTGCAGAGATTTGCATTCTAATTAGAATTCTGTAACTTGATTTCTGTGTCTGTGCAATGTTGGAGAACAGATAACTACTCCATCTGACGAAGGGGCATCGCTCCGAAAGCTTATGGTATTTGCTACGAAATACACCTGTTGGACTTTAACCTGGTATTGTGAGACTTCTTATTGGACACAGTGACAGACTAAAACAATGAAATGTTGCATCATTATTAATCAGATGGTTTCGGCTGGCGAACGTGGAGTATCTTAACTTTTTTTATTTTGTCGCAACGGATTTTCAGGTCTAATTATTTAAAATATCTTCCAAGTATATATATTTTTATTGATTCGAGTGATATGGACGAGATCAACTTTTATTGTCCATTCTTAAATGCCATTGAGAAGCTGACTTCTTGAACCGCTGTAGTCCATATCTTAGAATCATAGATTTAGTACAGTTACAGAAGGAGGTCATGCAACCATTATGTCTTCATCTGCTCTCAAATGAGCATTCTGACACTGTGCCCTTCTCCCGATTTTTTCCATATCTCTGCAGATTTGTTTTCTGTTCAAATAATCATTGAATGCCCTCGTCATTGCCTCTATTAAACCTGTTTCCTCTTCCTTTGCAGGCGGTGCCTTTCAGAGCTGAACCATTTTGCTTTCTTTGCAAATCAATTTAAATGTTGTTCTTGATCCTTTTCCAAGTGGCACCAGTTTCTCACTATCTGCCCTGTCGCTCTCATGATTCTGAACATGTCTATCAAATCTCCTTAGCCTTCTTCTCTCCAAAGAAAAGAGTCCGAAACTATCAAACCCATCCTTGTTACTGAAGTTTCCCATCCCTGGAACTATTTGTGTAAACTTCCCCTGCTCTCTCTCCAATGCATTCACCTCCTTCCGAAAGTGAGGCACCCAGAACTATAAACAATACACCAGCTGAGGTCTAAATAATGCCTTTTATCAAAATAACCTCCTTGTTTTTGTAAAATAAGCCGCTGTTGATAATGTCATGATTCCAGCTGGACAGTCAGGTCTCAGAGCTGAAATTTGGCTCAATGGATCATAACTTTTATTTTGCTGTTTAGAGATCTTGAGGAACAAAATCACAGCTCTGCTTCTTAATCTTTAACAAAAGATGAACACCTTTATTAAACAAGAAAATTTCACTATAATACCTTTTTACTCACCTCAGTTATTTTATAAAATGTACGCAAATTTGTAAGGATAACACAAGTTACAGTGTAGAACGTATACCTTAATGTTCATAGGAAGCACGCAATTGTTGTAGACCAACATGCCAACTGTGGTACGACACCACACACTTTCAAACCAAGTGACAGATACCACCTAAAGAAACTTCAGTGGATTCCTCATCAACCACCGAGATAGTTGTCACAATGTCAGCAAACTACTCTCACTGGAACTCTGACTTCAACACGCGTGTGTCCAAACTCTACCCTTGAAAAACACGCTTTGGAATATTTTCCCTACCAGCGCTTTCTCAGGTGCCTTCACCAAGAAATTACCTCCAGGATCCATAACTGTCCTTTCACTATTTCTCTGTTGTGGTTTGCCTCGTCCATTAAGCTTCCACAGACCCATCAATGCCACAGAACACCATTGCTTCACAGGCTGTATGAAGTTGTCAACAACCTTATGATTACTTCAGATGGAAAGCGTACAAAAGATTCAGAGTAATTGGCGAAGATCAGGATCTAGATGAGTATACGGCTTGTAGGAAGGGACTAAAGAAGGAAATTAGGAGAGCCAGACGGTGTCACGAGAAGGCCTTGGCAAGTAGAATGAAGGAAAACCCTAAAGCGTTCTATAAATATGTGAAGAGTAAAAGGATGAGAAGTGAAGGAATAGGGCCTATAAAAGGTGAAGGCGGGAAAATCAGTACGGAACCAGTAGAAATGGCAGAGGTGCTTAATGAGTATTTTGCCTCGGTTTTCACAGAGGAGAAGGACATGGGTCGATGTACTGTGGGCTTGCGGTGGACTGAAAAGATTGAGTATGTGGACTTTAACAAAGAAGTTGTACTGGAATCTTTGAATGGCATCAAGATAGATAAGTCGCCAGGTCCGGATGGGATGTACCCCAAGTTACTGTGGGAGACGAGGGAAGAGATTGCAGAGCCTCTGCCGATGATATTTGCGTCGTCGATGGAGACGGGAGAGGTGCCGGAGGATTGGAGGATTGCGGATGTGGTTCCTATTTTCAAGAAGGGGAATAGGGATAACCCAGGAAATTACCGACCGGTGAGTCTAACCTCAGTGGTTGGTAAGCTGATGGAGAAGATCCTGAGGGACAAGATTTATGAGCATTTAGAGAGGTTTAGTATGCTCAAGAATACTCAGCATGGCTTTGACAAAGGTAGATCGTGCCTTACAAGTCTGGTGGAGTTCTTCGAAAATGTGACTAAACACATTGACGAAGGGAAACCGGTAGATGTGGTTTGTATGGATTTTAGCAAGGCGTTCGATAAGGTCCCCCATGCAAGTCTTCGCGAAAAGGTGAGAGGGCATGGGATCCAAGTTGCAGCTGCCCTGTGGATCCAGAACTGGCTTGCCCAAAGGAGACAGAGAGTGTGTACAGATGGGTCCTTTTTCTAAATGGAGGTCGGTCACCAGTGGTGTGCCCCAGCGATCTGTTCTGGGACCCTTGCTGTTTGTCATTTTCATAAATGACCTGGATGAGGAAGTGGAGGGATGGGTTGGTAAGTTTGCCAACGACACGAAGGTTGGTGGGGTTGCGGATAGTCTGGAGGGATGTCAGAAGTTACAGAGGGACATAGATAGGATGCAAGGCTGGGCGCAGAAGTGGCAGATGGACTTCAACCCAGATAAATGCGGAGTGGTCCATTTTGGCAGGTCAAATGGGATGAAGGAGTACAATATAAAGGGAAATACTCTTAGTACCGTAGAGGATCAGAAGGACCTTGGGGTCCGGGTCCATAGGACTCTAAAATCGGCCCCGCAGGTGGAGGAGGTGGTTAAGAAGGCGTATGGTGTGCTGGCCTTTATCAATCGAGGGATTGAGTTTAGGAGTCCGGGGATAATGATGCAGCTATATAAGACCTTCGTCAGACCCTACTTGGAGTACTGTGCTCAGTTCTGGTCGCCTCATTCCAGGAAGGATGTGGAAAAGATTGAAAGGGTGCAGAGGCGATTTGCAAGGATATTGCCTGGATTGAGTGGCATGCCTTATGAGGATTGGCTGAGGGAGCTCGGTCTTTTCTCCTTGGAGAAACGTAGGATGAGAGGAGACCTAATAGAGGTGTATAAGATGTTGAGAGGCATAGATCGGGTGGACTCTCAGAGGCTTTTTCCCAGGGTGGAAATGGCTGCTACGTGAGGACACAGGTTTAAGGTGCTGGGGGGGGGGCGGGGTAGGTACAGGGGAAATGTTAGGGGGAAGTTTTTCACACAGGGTGGTGGACGAGTGGAATTGGCTGCCGTCAGTGGTGGTGGAGGCAAACTCAATAGGGTCTTTTAAGAGACTTCTGGATGAGTATATGGGACTTAATAGGATGGAGGGTTATCTGTAGGCCTAAAAGGTAGGGATATGTTTGGCACAACTTGCGGGGCCGAAGGGCCTGTTTTGTGCTGTAGTTTTCTATGTTTCTCTGTTTCTATTTCTGAATTCTCGTTCGCTAACTTTACCCGGTTTGCACCACTCAGCTCTATCTTTTACTGAGTGCCTCTCTCTGTCCTCCTCTTTAACTTCACTAAGCAGAACCTTCATTAGATTTTGGTTGTCTCTCCCTTTGCCTTCATTTTTCCTGGCACTCCTCTGTTATTTCCCTGCTTTGTTACTGCTAGTTAGCTCTTGGGACTTCTTTCTACATGGCTGTATTGTCAGGCATGTACCGGCAGTCTCTGTGGTCTTTCTGCATGGGCTACTTGTTTCCGATTGAGCACAAAAGCTTCTATCCTTCAGTGTGGGCCTGTGGTTACAAGCAGATGCTTAGTTTTTCTGACCTCAATGACTGTTTCTTATGTCTTAAATATTTAGTTACAATGCAGGCACAGTTTAAAGTGAAAGCAAAACTCACACACATCTATAGACCAGGCAAATTAAAATCAGTGGCAGAGAAATTTCTAGAAACAACTATTCAGGATAGGATTAGTAACAGGGACAAATATGGGTTAATTCTGAAGAACCAACATGTATTTCTAAAGGGGGAACCGTGTTTAACTGATGTACTGGACCTTTTTGAAGAAGTAACAGCAGGGATGATGAGGGTAATGCTGCTGACGTGGATTACATAGACTTTCAAAAGTCATTCGATACAGTTCCACACAACAGAATTGTGAGGAAATTTCTTGGAATAAAATAGCAAGGTGCAGAATAAAAATAGTTGAATAAGCAATGAGTAATGATCAATGGAATTGTTCAGATCGGAAAACGTTTTGTTGTG
Source organism: Mustelus asterias (assembly GCF_964213995.1). Lineage (NCBI taxonomy): Eukaryota > Metazoa > Chordata > Chondrichthyes > Carcharhiniformes > Triakidae > Mustelus > Mustelus asterias. The sequence goes on from NW_027590594.1 coordinate 115,621, forward strand.
ATGCTCCCCAGTGTTTGGTAATGGACTCCTTTTGCTGATATATACTAATCTATGGAGTGTCGAGGGCAATTTAAAAAATTTATGGATTGCCAGAAAATTGAAAGCATTGTTAACTGTAAGGATGAAAGTGTTGACCTTCAAAACGGACATAGGCTATCTTGTGGAGTGGGCAGATAGCAGCCTTGCTTAACAAAATGCTGAACTAAAGTTGGAATCCTTTATTAGTGCACACATACAGAAACACGAAGTGAGCTTAAAAAATTAAACTTATGCTATATTTCTAATGTCCACAGAGATATAGCACTTAAACAGGGGTTATAACATAACAGTAAAGCCCAGGATACGGCATGCTTCATTAACTTTTGCTTACACCTTCCCTACTAACTCCAATGATCTATGCCTGTAGACTTACAGGTCCCCCTGCTTCTGCACTCCTTTTCAGAATTCTTCCTCTTACGCTGTATTGTTTGTTCATGTGCATCCTAAAACAATGCATCACCTCAATCCTCTCTGCTTTAAAATTCATCTGCCAAATATCTGCCCATTTCACCAGCTTGTCTAAGCCCGTTTTGAAGGTCTACACTTTCATCCTTACAGTTAACAATGCTTTCAACTTTCTGGCAATCCATAAACTTTGAAATTGCTCTCTGCACTCCATAGATTTATATCATTACTACATAGCAGCAAAATGGGTCGATTAGCAAACCCTGGGGAGCTTCACAACAAAACCTTTTCCGACCTGAAAAATTCCATTGATCATTACTCATTGCTTATTCAACTGTTTTTATTCTGCACCTTGCTATTTTATTCCAAGAACTTTCCTCACAATTCTGTTGTGTGGAATTGTATGGAATGACTTTTGAAAGCCTATGCAATCCACGTCAGCAGCATTACCCTCATCAACTCTGCTGTTACTTCTTCAAAAAGGTCCAGTATATCAGTTAAACATGATTTCCTCTTTAGAAATACATGTTGGTTCTTCAGAATTAGCCCATATTTGTCCATGTTACTAATTCTATCCTGAATAGTTGTTTCTCGAAAGTTCTCTGCTCCTGATTTTAATCTGCCTGGTCTCTCGATGTTGGAATTATCCTGTTTGCAATTCGACAGTCCTCTGAACCCTCTCCTTACTTTCAGTAGGGCTGGAACATTTTCTTCAGTGTCCCAGCTTTGGCCACTCTAGTATCCTTCAATATGCTTGGATGCATCTTATCTGGCCCTGGTACCTTCTCAACTATAATTACAGACAGTATGTCAAACAATTTCTCCTCATCAATTTTGAGCTATCCTAGTGACGACATTTCCTTCTCTGTCACCATGCCCTGGGCAACATGTAGATCATTGTTAAAGGGTGATGTTATGTATTAATTTAAAACCTCACCCCGCCTCCATTTGTACCTTCCCTCTTAGCTCCCTAAAAAGTATTTCCTGTCTGTTTACCAGCCTCTCCTATTTATATGCTTACAGAATACATTCGCTGCTAAGAGCATAGCTAATATTAATTTCTTCGGCTTTGCAAAACCCAGAAGGTTTCAATTCTTACTCTTAAGTGCATTTTTACAATTTGTTTAATGTGAGGAAAGATGTGAAGACCAGTGAAGAATGTCTCAGACTCTTTTGTGATTATTTTAAACAAAGCAAATATTTATTACACAGTAAAATGCACAACAAGAAAGTCAGTTAAATAACAGAAATGAATGGTTATCCAAAATATATTTACATTTACATGGTTCCAATTCTTATATATTACTGAATTCCTAGTTAAATTTTAACTTTTAAAACTACATACAAAATCCAGCAATGGGTGGTTTTTGATGCAAGGAGTCTGGATTTGTTTGCCCGACCTTTCCCTTTAAAGGGAAGATACTTCGACGATACCTGAACTATTTTTTAAAGATTGCCCAATGTTCAGCTAAGTTCTTCCAATAAGTTGTTGCCAATAGTTACCAGTAATCTGCAATACCCTCTGAATTGGAGTAGGGACAACTACTTTCTCAAAATTGACTTTCTCCAGACAGAAGTTTTGTGAGAGTGGATACAGCTTCCTGATGTGTGGGCTGCGATCTGAAAATGATTCCCTGCATAGGGCGAATTTGGCTCTGATATGCTGTCTTCATTTTTGATCTTCCCTTATCTGAAATTACCTGTTTAGAATTTACATGTAATTACCTTTATTGCAGGAGCTCAACTTTTAAAATTTCAATGTGAAATCCGCCCCACCTTCCATTGTTACCAAACATGGCTGAGTAAACACTTGTTCTGTGTCGCTATGCTGATCAGCAGATCTAAGCTGTAGTTCTATCAACTCAAAATCTAATTTTGCCATCTTAATTAATAGCTTGTGTTACCTTGAACCATAGACCCCACAGAACACATTCCCAATCATACAACTTCTTATTTGTAACAGGGAAATCTCCTTTATCTTGGCTGTCAGTCTTTTCTCAAAATCCTTCTTCATTTCTTCAATATAATTTTTCACTTCCGCTCTGAACACTCTGAATTCAACCTCAATTGTATGTTTGCACCTGACACCTGTCAAAAATAAACCCTTTCTTTGTTTTCTTAATTTCTATCTTCATTTTCATCCAATGAACTCTGGATTTCTTTGTCCCACCTTTCCCCTGTGAAATAATATATTTTGACTATGCCCAACTCATTTCTTTTTAAAGTAGCCCATTGTTTATCTACGGATTTCCCTTCTAAGTATTCGTTCCAGTCGCTCCAGTCCAGCTCAGTTCTTGTCCCAATGAAGTCAGCTCCCCCCTGGTGAATTATTCTAGCTCTAGATTTCCCATTGCCCTTTGCAATCAGGGCATTCCTTCTTGGGATAATGAAAACAAGAACAAAGAACAGAACAAAGAACAATACAGCACAGGAACAGGCCCTTCGGCCCTCCAAGCCCGTGCCGCTCCCTGGTCCAAACTAGACCATTATTTTGTATCCCTCCATTCCCACTCCGTTCATATGGCTGTCTAGATAAGTCTTAAACGTTCCCAGTGTCCCCGCCTCCACCACCTTGCCTGGCAGCGCATTCCAGGCCCCACCACCCTCTGTGTAAAATACGTCCTTCTGATATCTGCTGCTGTGCAAAACTCTCCAGCAAACATTAGGAATGTTGTTTCCCTCTGTATAACATTTGGTTAATTGAAATCCCCTATTGCACTTATGAAATTTGTTTGCATCTCTCTGTAACTTACCTGTAGCTTTGTTCCACAACATTATTTCCACTCGTTGGCGGTTTATAGATCTCATCAAGCACAGCAACTGCACTTTGTTCCCCTTATATCTAGACAAGTTGATTCTGTCCTTGAACACTCTGGGACATGGCTCTCTCTCCAGCAATGCAATGCTTTCATGGTTTTAGATGGTGTTGTCGAACGGTCCGTGGTGAGTTTCTGTTTGGCACCTTGTAGATGGTACACACTGCTTGCATTATACATCTGTGCCAGGAGGAGTAAATGTTGAAGGTTTTGTGTAAAGTAACAGTCAAGGGAGATGCATTGTGCTAGATGTTGGCAAGCATCTTTATTGGTCCTTTGGAAATCGGGAGGAAAATTAACCCCCACTGGATTCCTGGCATCTAACCTGCTCCTGAAGCCACAGTATAGAAATGGCTGGTCAGTTTCTGGTCATGATAACACCGATAATGATGGTGGGGCATTCAGGACAATGAAAATGTCAATGTCAAATGAGATCGTTGGATTCTCTCTTCGTGTGACAACACTATGACATCGAGAAATGTATTTGTGTCACTTTTATAGTGCAGGAGTTTTTTTTAGCACTTGGTTCCATTATTGATGCCGCTTTCTTTGTAACCGGCAGCCCATGTTGAACCTGCAGAAGCATAATTGTTCCTATTTGCTGGGCTAATGCAGTTTTGTTTTGTAGTTTAGTCTTTTCCTCTGGCGTTTGCAGATTAGGGCTTGATTAGATTGATCGACCCGAAAATTCGCGTGACTGGGAGGGTCTAACCTCACAGAGGGCAAACAAGCTCAGTTGTTTCCTAGAAGCGGTGGCAAGAAGTAGCTCTTTCTCCCTCTGAAGATTAGAGACTGGGACCTGCTCGAAAATAGATCTCATTCTCTGAATTTCTGCTGTTTGTATTTATTCCTTTCTCTCGAGATTGCTGTATGTGTGTCAGAAAACAAGTGTCTATCGGGATCTTTATCCACATGAGCTATATGTTCTTGCTCCAATTGATTCTGAAGAAGGAGATATGTCTGTGGGGAAATTGCTTAAATTGAAACGATAGAGATAGTTAGCTGCTAAGAATTATAAGGCGTCGTGTTTAAGTATGTCAATTCATAAATGTTAAGCTAATTCTAAATTTTAACTGTTGTTAAATAAAGTTTTTTTTTAAAGAAACTACCTCATGCTCGCACTAATGCCCAAAACAAATAACGTTTGGGTTTATGCTAACTTAATAATATACCTTCCAGTTTCTGACCCGGTTCCGAACCCTCAGTCTATTCTGAGAGATTGCCTCTCAATTGTTAGTCCGAGTGACTGAGTGATTGCCTCTCATTTGTCAGCCCGTCCCTAATGCTTGTTCCATATCCTGATGAGTTGGGAATGGTGCTGATTGTCGAAAATTTTTATTATTTTTTGCAGGATATGGGCATCGCTGGCAGGGCCAGCACTTATTGCCCATCCCTACATGTCCTACATTTCAGACGGCATATAAGAATCAACCACATTGCCGTGGGTCTGGCATCATATGTAGCCCAGACCAGGTAAGGACGGCAGATTTCCTTCCCTGAAGGACACTAGTAAGCCAGAGAGGTTTTTACGACAATTGACAAATGTTTCATGGTCATCACTGGACTTTTAATTCGAGATATTTTAATTGAATTCAAATTTCACCATCTGCCACGGTGGTATTCGAATATAGGTCTTCACCCTGCGTCTCCGGACTGCCAGTCCCGTGATAATACCACTACACCATTGCCTCACCTGAAAACCTCTCACTTCATGATAGAGGGAATGTTATTGATGAAGCAGTTGGAGATGGTTGTGCCAAGGGTACTCCTCTGAGGAACTCCAACAGCGAGGTCCTAAAGATGAGATGACTGTCCTCCAACAAATACAACTATCTTCCTTTGTTCTGGTATTAGACTAAGTGGCAGATAGTTTCCCCCCTCATTACCACTGACTCATTTTTTCACGGGCTCATTGATGCCGCACTGGGATAAAATGCTGCCTTGATGTCAATGACAGTCACTCTTGCTTCACCTCCTGAGTTCAGCACTACTCTCCTTAGTTGCATCAAAGCTGAAATGAGGTAGGGGGCTGACTGGCCCTGACGGAACACAAGCTCAGAGTCAGCGAGCAGATTGTTGCCAATTACCTACCACTTAGTAGTTGTCTCGATGACGCCTTCCATTACTTTGCTGATGATCGAGAATAGACAGAGTGGTGATTATTTTTCTGTAGAGGACATAGCTGGACAATTTTCCACATGATCGGATAATTGCCAATGCTGTACCTGCACTCGTACAGGGATATGGCAACTTCTGGAGCAGAAATCCTCAATACAATTACGGAACGTTGTCAATACCCATTATCTTTGCCTTATTTAGTGCCTTCAGCTATTTATTGACATCCATTGGAGTGAACTGACTTCACTGAAGACTGGTATGTGTGATGCTGGGGACCTCTGTATGGGTCAGCCACTCGCACATCATGGCTGAAGATCGTTTGAAATGCTTTTACACTGATGTGTTTGTCTACTCCATCATGAGTATGGAGATATTTACGCAGAACTCCTGCTGTTGTTTTCTCATCCACTAAAATTCACGATTGAAAATGGTAGGGGTGCAGAGCTCAGATCTGATCCGAGGAAACCTGAATTTCCTGAATTAGGAAAATAGCTGCTGTTTTAAAGACACAAACTTCTCCATTACCCAATTATACCCAGGATAAAGGCACACACTGGACAACCGGGAGGAATGACCAGGAATCTGTTCCACGGACTGATTCTCACACGCAGTGGAATGTCTCCACTAAAACTGTCAGTGAGATGTAACAAGATTTTCCAATATTCATTTCCCTATGTGTGGATCTTGCGGGAGGAGGGAAGTCCCGGCAATTTCAGAAATAAAAAGAAAGCAGCCGTACCTGCCGAAAATGCAAATCCTGTTTCATGGGGAATAAAGTGGTGAACACCCCTCCCATAGAAACTAAGAGGACAGGGATATTTCAACTTTGTTATGGGAGAATAAACATTCCTTGTCTAAAATCCAGTGGGATGAATTTTACAGCAGCAGTTCGCACACTTTCTCAACATAACTCACTCCGAGGTGTTGCACAGATTAATAGAATGTAACGAGTTACAAAGTACAGGGAATCTCCACTTTATCATTTAATTCTCAGAAAATTATACTTTTGCATGAAATCCCGGATTTAAGTAAAAGCAAAAATGATTTAAATTCCTGGAAACTTGGCAGGAACAGTCATTGAGATTCAGGAGGGTTGTTCTGATAATCAGGAATTAAGACCAGAATAAAGGACATTTTTCTTTTAAATTGGTTAGTTCACGGGATGAAGGCATCGCAGATTAGGCCAGCATTTATTGACCAAAACTAAATACCCTCACCTTGTCAAGGGCAAATAGCAGTGGGCAATAAATGCTGGTCTCGCCAGTGATACCCATATCCCATCGACAATTCAACCAAAAATACATTTTGAGTGGGATGAAAGTGGTTTTCACCAGTTGTTCATCAATTTTCACTGTTCACTATTTTCTTTTCCATTTAATTGAAAGGAAAATCCAGCGAGGCATAATATTGTAACTTTAATCAGTTCCCCACTGGAGCAAAGTTTCTGATTCAAATATTAATCACGCTCATTTTTTGCTGGTGAAAATTCAGCTGATTTTAATGCATTCCTCTCTCTCTCCATTTAGTCTGAGTAACAATAATTTGGAAGATTCAGGAGTGAAACGACTATCTGCCGCTCTGAGGAATCCAGACTGTAAAATACAGAAACTGCAGTAAGTACCAGACTGTGAGAGATTGTGCTTAGAATAACTGGCTGTCTGACACTCTAAATTACTTTTAGTATCAGTAATAGTGTCTTTAATAAACACGGCATATTATCCTTACTCTCAGTCCGAGTGTTATAGGTAAAAAAAAACACGGAATTAATTTTGTTCCTGTAATTATTTTCTGTCTGATCTCCAGGCCGGAGGGAGCCTCAGATGTTCTCACCTCTCCTCTTATTACAAGCCGGTCACTGATGGGTCTGAACCTGAGTTATAATACACTGCAAGATTCAGGAGTGAATACTTGAAATATTCAATTGAAATTATGCAACAGAATAAAGAGATGTGGAGAACACTTAAATATTTATTCAATTCCAATATATACCATGTCACACGTTGAATTTAGTTGAATTAGTCATTCAGATGATAGATGGTTACGTCTGTAAGCTTTTAATTTTGCTTGAAAATCGAAAACTGCTCTACATTGGAAAAGCATTGAACAAACTACATTGAATTCTGTGAGTCACAGCACAAATTTCTGTTGGATGGAGCTTAAGGATCTTCTTAAAACAGAGGGGAGAGATCAAGGTGGAGAGGATTCGGATGGGAATTCCAGAGCTTACAACCCAGGAGCACAAATGTTTGGCTCACCTGTCAATGACAATTTTCACAGAACAGCATAGTGTGAATTATGTTCCAATTAACAATGGACAGTGTTGTTCATGCAAATGATGATACTAAAAGAACCGTTACTCTCAGTATTTGTGTTATTTAAAACGCTATCCATTATTAATAGACGCACAGGTTTGCCAGCCAAGCTGAAATAAAAGAGGTAGCATGGATTATGAAGTAATCTAGGCTACAGGAAACAGACAGTAGTGGTGACGTCGTTCTTCAATGGGTGTAGCATGCAGTGGTGTTCCCGAACTGTAAGTGCAGTGTTGGTGCGACTATGTTTCTTTTCGTATTTGAATAACTTAGACTTGGATATATCTGAAAATGAGGTGTGAAACTGCAGACGTTTACAGCACATGGCCATTTGCATACCAAACAGCCGAAACAACATATCATAGACCGAGCTCAATCATACCAAAACCATGGCTGAGATCAAACTTCTGCAGTCCTGCCGCATCTTTTCATGAATGTTGTTCGACATGCCAGAAATGATACACGTGCCTCTAACATGTTACAAATATCAACATTGCCACTGATCAGGGAGCCCAGAACATCAGTGCAAACGACGAGACTGAACAATTAGCAGCCATCGTCAGCCAGAAGTACAGAGTGGATGGTTAATCTCAGCCTCCTACTGAGACGCTGAAAATTACAGATGCCAAAATTCAGCCAATTAACTTTGCGATATGAAGAAATGATTGAAGGCACTGTACCCTGTGAGCAAGAGCTCACGACCCACGCTCCAGAACTAGGCCTTCACCTAGCCAAGATGTTCCAGTACAGCTAAAACACTGTATCTACCTCACAATGCGGAAATACGCAGGGCAAATCCAATCTCGCGAATTACTGTCACATCTGTGTACTCTTGTTCATCAGAACAGTGTCATTCTTCCAATGCTTTGTGAACATCACTGCATGAGTTCCTCAGGATAATGTCCTCACCTCAACCACCTCCAGCTTTTGATCAATGACCTTCCTTCCATCATGAGGTCAGAAGTGAGGGTGTTCACTGATGAATGCACAATGCTCAGTACTAATCACAATACCTCAGAGACTGAAGTTGTCCATGTCCATATCAGCAAGGACGGAGCAAAATTCAGAACTGATTCCCTGCACAAGTATCAGCCAATTATCAGCAAGAGGGAATCTAACCACCACCCCCTCAACGTTCAATGGCGTTGCCATTTCTGAAATCCAGCCCCCTCCTCCTCCCCTCACCCCCAGCATGAACATCCTGGGTGGTAGGGATCTCACTGTAACCCTTGACCAAACACTGAAATGTAAAAACTATGGTTCCAAGAGGAGCTAAGATTCTGGAAATTCAGGAACAAATAACTTTTCTCCTGTGTTCCAAATGCATGTCCACCGCCCAGAAGGCACACTCAGCAGTGTGACGGAAACCTCTCCGCTTGCTTTCAACTCCAGTAGGACTCACCACCATTTGGGATGGCACAGTCGCACAGTGGTTAGCACTGCTGCCTCAAAACGCCAGGGACCCGGATTCAATTCCAGCATCGGATCATTGTCTCTGTGGAGTTTACACATTCTCACCATGTCTGACTGGGTTTCCTCCGGGTACTAAGGTTTACTCCTGAAGTCCAATAAAATGTGGGTTATATTGATTGGCAATGCTAAATTGACACTAGTGACAGGTGATCAGCAGTGTAAATGTGTGGGTTTACGGGAGTAGGGCCTGGATGGGATTGTGGTCAGTGCAGATTCGGTGAGCCCAGTGGCCTCCTTCTGCACTGTAGGGAAACTATGATTCTCGAGGGTAATCATTGCCTACAAGATTTGGTTTTGCCAATGACTCCATCATCTCATGAAAGCATTAAGAAAGACAAGCGCTACCCACTGAAGAGATGGGTAATTGTGTCTGTGTGTAACCTAAACAGAGTCACAGCGGATAGGTACAGCAGCTACTACAGGGCAACTTGAGACACAATTGAACAGGCCAGAGGATTTCTGAAGTTAACGTGTTCCTGCCTGGATTAATCGAGTGGAGCCCTTCAATATACTCATCGAATGTCTTGAATGTTCTGGTACTGTGCTGTGCTCACTAGAACCTGAATGGACAAGGGGAGAAGATTTGAAAGATGGGGATGTCGTTGAGTGTAATGACTCTTCTATAATGAGGATATGGATGTTTACCAGACGCTGCAAGATAAGGAACCCCATAGAACAGAGAAGGGATCCCCCAATGACGTGGCTGTTGTCCTCCTTGTTGCCTGAGTCAGGGAAGAGTCCGGCAGACTGCGGACCTTCTGTACAGAAACTGGAGTTGTCTCTGTCATCGCAGCTTTGTGAAGTGTTGGTGTCATGGTCAGAGCGGAGCACACCAGAGGCATCCTGAAAAGTGTCCGAGATGCTGCAGGCAGCTGCTCCTCCATACATTCAGGGCAAACTGGACCCTCAATGCTCATTTGATGGGTCAGAGGACCTGACAGTAACATCAGGCACAATTTACCTCTCTCATAGAAATTCATAGAAACCCTTCAGTGCAGAAGGAGGCCATTCGGCCCATCGAGTCTGCACCGACCACAATCCCACCCAGGCCCTACCCCTACCCCCACATATTTACCCACTAATCCCTCGAACCTACGCATCTCAGGACTCTAAGGGGCAATTTTTAACCTGGCCAATCAATCTAACCCGCACATCTTTGGACTGTGGGAGGAAACCGGAGCACCCGGAGGAAACCCACGCAGACACGAGGAGAATGTGCAAACTCCACACAGACAGTGACTCTCCCAGCCATTGCTCTGCAGAGTTTATTGAGGTGGTGAGAACATGCAGGTTCATGTGTATTTCCTGTGGATGATATGCTGGATGTAACTCTCCATGAGGTCATCACTCTCTCGATGGGGAATGGCATTTGTGCTCATTCATGAAAACTGGTAACACTGCTGGCCTGGATTGACTCCATCATCCTTTGTGTATGGATACACACAGCCTTTGTAAACTCCACGGGATGTTAAAATACCTTACGCTGCAGCTCCAGTATCTGCTGCGTTGTTCAAGACTCCAGCCACATTTCATCTTCCTGAAGGTGGCAATGCCCTGTCTCCTCGAGAGTGTGAGTGAATTCAGCTATTACTGCCTCCATCAGCTCGCGTTTCTCTGTGCTGTCCTGTATTGCCAGATTGTGAACCATCTGCTAATCGTACGAGGCATGATCTGCTGCAGTAGAGGTTATGGGGGAATAATACGAGATTCCACTCTGTGCTTCCGTCCAACTCTTCCGAGGTGGACATCTGTCTCCTGTCCAGAACAGCTGTTGATTTGTGAGAGAGACGGAAGAATGTTGGAGAGGGATCAACATTCCAACATGTCCTTCAGAAAGTTGCTAACCTGAAACTCCATCTGAACAATGGTGAGCACACATTCACCAGAATTTGGATTCGTCAGTGTCTCTGCTGTGCCCATGTGTTCAGCTACTTAGTCTATCTGGGATCTACAACCCATCTCATGATCAACGATTGCCCATCCAGTTTCCACGTATCCCAGCTGCAGCACTATTAAGGAGGAGGCATTTGCAGTCTTAAAGCGCATTAAGGTGGATAAATCCCCTGAGCCTGATTAAGTGCATCCTCAGGTTTTGTGGCAGGTTAGGGAAAAAATTCAGAAGACCTTGCAGAGGTATTTGCCTCTGTTCTTTCCACTCGTGAAGTTCTGGAAGACTGCAGGATGGTTAATGTAGTTCCGTTGTTTAAGAAGGATAGCAAAGACAAGCCAGGGAATTACAGGCCGGTGAGCCTGACATCAGTGGTGGGTGAGTTACTGGAGGGAATTCTGAGACCTATCAACATTTGGATAGCCAAGGTCTGATTCCGGATAGTCAGCATGGCTTTGTGTATAGGAAGTCATTTCTGACAAATCTTGTAGACTTTTCCGAAGAGGTAACCAAGAGGATGGATGAGGGTGGGGCAGCAGATTTTGTTTATATGGACTTTAGCAAGGCCTTTCAAAAGGTCTCGCATGGCAGGCTAGTCTGTAAGGTTAGGTCCCATGGGAGTGAGGGGAAGCTAGCAAATTGGGTCCAATATTGGCACGATGGTAGGAAGCACAGGGTAATGGTCAAAAGTTGTTTGTCGGACATAAGGCTTATGACTAGTGGTGTGCCTGGGTTCGGTGTTGGGACCGTTATTATTCGTAATTTATGTAAATGATTTGGATGTGAATATACAGGGCATGGTTTGTACGTCTGCAGATGACACTCAATTAGAAAGTATTGTTAATACCGATAAGCATAATCAAAAATTACAGGGCGATGTTAATCAGCGAGGGAAGCGGGCTGAGGATTGGCAAATGGATTTCACGACAAGAAAGTGTAAGGTGTTGCATTTTGGAAAGTCAATCCAGGGTAAGAGTTATACGTGAACGGGAGGAATGTTGATGGACAGAAGGACCTGGGAGTACAAGGACATAGTTCATTGAAATCGGCGTCACAGGTAAACAATGGTGAAGAAGGAGTTTAGCATACTGGCCTTCATCAGTCAGGGCAGTGAGTAGAGGAGTTGGGACATTATGTTACAGTTCTATAAGTCGTTAGTGAGGCCGCACTGCATTGTACTGCAGTGGTCGCAATATTACAGGAAAGACGTTGATAAAGTGGAAAGAGTGGAAAGAAAATTTACGAGGACGTTGACAAGACGAGTGGTCCTGCGTTATAGGTAGCGGTTGGCAAGGTTAGGGCTTTTTTCCTTGAAACGTAAGAGAATGAGGGGTGACCTTATTGAGTTGTGTAAAATCATGATGGGCAGAGATAGGATGAACGCATAGCCTTTTTTTCCAAGGGTAGGAGAATTGAAAACTAAAGAGCATAGGTTTAAGGTGAGAGGGGAAAGAATTAAATGGGAACTGAGGGGCAACTTCTTCACGCAGAGCGTGCTGCGTATAAGGAATGAGCTGCACGAACAAGTTGTTGAGGCAGGTTCAATAGCAACATTTAAACAGCACTTGGATAAGTACGTGCATGGGAAAGGATTAGAGGGATGTGGCCTAAATGCAGACAATTGGGACTAGCTGGGAGGGCACCTGGTCGGTATGAACTGGTCTGGCCGAAGGGCCTGTTTCCGTGCTGCATTGCTCTATGACTATGGATCACTGACTCATCTTCCATTGTAAGAAGTTTAACAACACCAGGTTAAAGTCCAACAGGTTTATTTGGTAGCAAAAGCCACACAAGCTTTCGGAGCTCTAAGCCCCTTCTTCAGGTGAGTGGGAATTCTGTTTACAAACAGAGCATATAAAGACACAAACTCAATTTACATGAATAATGGTTGGAATGCGAATACTTACAACTAATCAAGTCTTTAAGAAAGAAAACAATGTGAGTGGAGAGAGCATCAAGACAGGCTAAAAAGATGTGTATTGTCTCCAGACAAGACAGCCAGTGAAACTCTGCAGGTCTAGGCAACTGTGGGGGTTACAAATAGTGTGACATGAACCCAATATCCTGGTTGAGGCCGTCCTCGTGTGTGCGGAACTTGGCTATCAGTTTCTGCTCAGCGACTCTGCGCTGTCGTGTGTCGCGAAGGCCGCCTTGGAGAATGCTTACCCGAATATCAGAGGCCGAATGCCCGTGACTGCTGAAGTGCTCCCCAACAGGAAGAGAACAGTCTTGCCTGGTGATTGTCGAGCGGTGTTCATTCATCCGTTGTCGCAGCGCCTGCATAGTTTCCCCAATGTACCATGCCTCGGGACATCCTTTCTTGCAGCGTACCAGGTAGACAACGTTGGCCGAATTGCAAGAGTATGTACCGTGTACCTGGTGGATGGTGTTCTCACGTGAGATGATGGCATCTGTGTCGATGATCCGGCACATCTTGCAGAGGTTGCTGTGACAGGGTTGTGTGGTGTCATGGTCACTGTTCTCCTGAAGGCTGGGTAGTTTCCTGCGGACAATGGTCTGTTTGAGGTTGTGCGGTTGTTTGAAGGCAAGAAGTGGGGGTGTGGGGATGGCCTTGGCGAGATGTTCGTCTTCATCAATGACATGTTGAAGGGTCCGGAGGAGATGCCGTAGCTTCTCCGCTCCGGGGAAGTACTGGACAACGAAGGGTCCTCTGTCCACTGTGTCCCGTGTTTGTCTTCTGAGGAGGTCAGTGCGGTTTTTCGCTGTGGCGCGTTGGAACTGTTGATCAATGAGTCGAGCGCCATATCCTGTTCTTATGAGGGCATCTTTCAGCGTCTGGAGGTGTCTGTTGCGATCCTCCTCATCCGAGCAGATCCTGTGTATGCGGAGGGCTTGTCCGTAGGGGATGGCTTCTTTAACGTATTTAGGGTGGAAGCTGGAGAAGTGGAGCATCGTGAGGTTATCCGTGGGCTTGCGGTACAGTGAGGTGCTGAGGTGACCGTCCTTAATGGAGATGCGTGTGTCCAAGAATGCAACCGATTCCGGAGAGTAGTCCATGGTGAGTCTGATGGTGGGATGGAACTTGTTGATGTCATCATAGAGTTGTTTCAGTGATTGTTCAACATGAGTCCAAAGGAAGAAAATGTCATCGATGTATCTAGTGTATAGCATCGGTTGAAGGTCCTGTGCGGTGAAGAAGTCTTGTTCGAACCTGTGCATGAAGATATTGGCACATTGAGGTGCGAATTTGGTCCCCATGGCTGTTCCGTGTGTCTGGATGAAGAACTGGTTGTTGAAGGTGAAGATATTGTGGTCCAGGATGAAGCGAATGAGATGTAAAATTGCATCTGGAAACTGGCAGTTGTTGGCGATGAGCACTGAGGCCGTTGCAGCAATGCCATCGTCATGGGGGATGCTGGTGTAGAGTGCCGAGACATCCATTGTGGCAAGGAGCGCTCCTGGTTCAACTGCTCCATGTGTGCCGAGTTTCTGTAGGAAGTCCGTCGCGTCGCGACAAAAGCTCGGGGTTCTTTGTACAATGGGTTTCAAGATGCCCTCGACATAGCCGGAGAGGTTCTCGCACAGGGTCCCATTGCCCGATACGATGGGACGGCCGGGTGTGTTTGCCTTGTGTATCTTCGGGAGGCAGTAGAGATCATCCCCACACCCCCACTTCTTGCCTTCAAACAACCCATCCCCACACCCCCACTTCTTGCCTTCAAACAACCGCACAACCTCAAACAGACCATTGTCCGCAGCAAACTATCCAGCCTTCAGGAGAACAGTGACCATGACACTGCACAACCCTGCCACAGCAACCTCTGCAAGACGTGCCGGATCATCGACACAGATGCCATCATCTCACGTGAGAACACCATCCACCAGGTACACGGTACATACTCTTGCAATTCGGCCAACGTTGTCTACCTGATACGCTGCAAGAAAGGATGTCCCGAGGCATGGTACATTGGGGAAACTATGCAGACGCTGCGACAACGGATGAATGAACACCGCTCGACAATCACCAGGCAAGACTGTTCTCTTCCTGTTGGGGAGCACTTCAGCGGTCACGGGCATTCGGCCTCTGATATTCGGGTAAGCGTTCTCCAAGGCGGCCTTCGCGACACACGACAGCGCAGAGTCGCTGAGCAGAAACTGATAGCCAAGTTCCGCACACATGAGGATGGCCTCAACCGGGATATTGGGTTCATGTCACACTATTTGTAACCCCCACAGTTGCCTAGACCTGCAGAGTTTCACTGGCTGTCTTGTCTGGAGACAATACACATCTTTTTAGCCTGTCTTGATGCTCTCTCCACTCACATTGTTTTCTTTCTTAAAGACTTGATTAGTTGTAAGTATTCGCATTCCAACCATTATTCATGTAAATTGAGTCTGTGTCTTTATATGCTCTGTTTGTGAACAGAATTCCCACTCACCTGAAGAAGGGGCTTAGAGCTCCGAAAGCTTGTGTGGCTTTTGCTACCAAATAAACCTGTTGGACTTTAACCTGGTGTTGTTAAACTTCTTACTGTGTTTACCCCAGTCCAATGCCGGCATCTCCACATCATCTTCCATTGACATAAGGAAAACACGGCCTGGACACAGCCACTCTTGGTGTATTCCCTGATGTTGTGTGTGCTCTCTTCCATAAGCACATAAATATATATTTCAGATTTACAGCATCAATAGTATCTTGCTTGCTGTATGAACTGAACTGTTTCTTGAATGCCTCACGCTGTATTTTATTATTGTTAATAATCTTATTCTTAAGAACGCTGAGGTTTACACTAATTCCAGATTTTTTCCTTTCTCTGATTCTGCAGGCTGGAAAAAAACGCTCTCACAGACTCTTGTGCTGCGGATCTCTCCTCCGCTCTCAGTACAAGCCCCTCCCTGAGGGATCTGAACCTGGGTGAGAATGCACTGGGAGATTCAGGAGTGAAACTACTGTCTGCGGCTCTGAGGAATCCAAACTGTAAAATACAGAAACTGAGGTAAATGTCAAACTCCGTGACATTTTTTTAAAACAATAATGAGATACCTAATGGTATATTGCACACCCTATTATTAGAATAATAAATAAACACAGTCCATTATTATCTGTAAGAAGTCTTACAACACCAGATTAAAGTCCAACAGGTTGGAATTTAACCTGGTGTTGTTTGACGTCTTACTGTGTTTACCCCAGTCCAACGCCGGCATCTCCACATCATTGTTGTCAGTGTCAGGGATAGAGCTGTGCGGAGACAATCAGTCAGATTGTCACTCCACACCCAGCTATTGACGTTCAAATGCGGCCTTATCTTTCTCGCCCCATCTTCTGAATCGGGTCAGGTAGGAATGTGTAGCGCAGAGGGTTCGAGAGCCCTTCAGTCACGGGCAGGAAAGTTTAACGTAAGGAACCATGACTGCAGTTTTGCAGAGTTCAGGGTGCATTTAGGCAGAGGGGTGTAGACAGTACAGTGTGAGTATGAGTCAGCGAGTTGGGGTGTAGTCTGGGGGGTTGTATTCAAGCAGTCAGGGCAATTGGGGGAGTCTCTTGGGAGATGGGGCCAAAGGGCCTCTCCCTGTGCTGTAATAATCTATGACATCCCAGGGATCGGAACTCATATACCAAAAACTGCATTTTCGCTGACTCCTGTGATTTCTCTCTCTGATCCCAAGGCAATGGGATGTCAATCCCACACATTTTTGTGCCGAAAGTTTGGGGGAAGAATGTGACGGGTGTACCCTCTGAGGACTTCTTCACCTGCTCAGAGGGGTACAACTGTCATCCAGTCGCACAGACCTTGGTTTGTGAGAGAAAGAAGACTGAATAGAGACGATGTATAATCCAACACGTCCTTCAGGCTGTTCCTTGTGACCAGTGATGGACACACATGCTGTACGTTTTGTGCTCACTAGAGGGCCTCCTGTGTCCATCCATTCGAACACTCACTGTCAGCCCCACAGCCCTTCTTATTGTCAGCAATTTCCCAGTCTGTCTCCAGGTCTCTCAGCTGCCTTATATGGACGCAAGGGTGGCAAGACCTGAACGCTACCACCATATTTAGTTCATTCCCTGACGTTGTGCGCTCGCTTGTACACACGCATAACTTTCCATTGTTACTCACCCATTAAAGACGCACACTAGGCTAGGCTGGTTGCAGCCTGACTGTCCATCATGTCTCAACAGGGATGCCACCTGCACGCGACCGCTTCATCCTGACAGTGTACCTCTGACTGATTGAGACCCTCCACAGCGAGGCTGACTTGTCTCGGACAGTCCATGCAGATGGCTGGATATTGCCAGAGTCTGGTTGGGGTTAACCTTCCTACCAATTTCACTTCCATTCAGATCTGACCACAAATGCCTCACATTAAATTCTATAAGCTGCTTCACTCATCTTGTCAGAACAGATCAGTTATATAATAAAGTCATCAGGTATATATTGAAGTAAAGGGAATTTGTGTTCTTCACAATGAATGATTTGTTAACATTAATAGGCATAAATATATAAGCTAAGTGTCTAACATAATTACTCTCTTCTACTCCCTGGCTCCAACGGAGGTTTCTCCCCGTCCCAGAACGTGCCACCATGCTCCCATTTGGCTCAGCTTCCCGCCTGGCCTCTCCATAGTATCAAGCCCAATACTCAAAATATCGCCCCCTTAAAGGAGCCACGCACCTTCCCTCGCACCACCCTCCCACCAAAACCACAAACTCCTGAGACCGCCTGTGAATGGACCAGAAGTTGCATCATGAAACATAGGCTTGCATGACACAAGATTACACCAGAAACATCCCAGAGAAAACTCATCACAAAGTGACTTGATCTGGAGACTTCCAGACTCTGGAGATTTGTCGCAACTCGGTACTGGGTCCTTTGGTCAGTAAAGAATCTGGGTGGAGACGCACAATGCAAATGCATCAATCCGGGATGGACAACCTCCTCAGTAGCCATGATGTGCCCACCAGCAGCCTGTACCAGTCCAACGCCAGCATCTCCACAACCTGTTGGACTTTAACCTGGTGTTGTGGGACCAGTTACCATCCTCAGTAGCGGCTGCCGCGTCTGCTTTGGAAACTGTTGGTTGCCTCGGCTCTACATTAAAAACACTAATCGCTGTATCAGCAACTGGCAAACGCAAGTCCACCACAGGACACACCTGCTGGGTTCCCGTATCCCTGCCACTCTCTTCCTCAGATGATCCATATGCTTTTTTATGTGGCGACCATGTACTTCGGCAAGAAGTCTGATCCAGTTTTTCAGAATGAGCATCAACCACAATGAAATAAGCCCCATGAACTGTCCTGTGAATTGTGCATGCAGTCTTGACGACGACTGTCCCAACCACTCCCATGTATGTATATTTGTTAGTGGTGGCAATGACTCCTGGTCTTCACACCTCATGCACTGGCTGGCTATTCTTTCGATTTATCGATGCCTGGCCACAAATTATAACTTCAAGCGAGTGATTTCATCCTACTTTGTCCAGTGCTTGTGTCATGCAATTCGTGTAATAATAGCTGTCGCCCTTGTGGTGGCACTATAACACGAGCCTGCCCAAAACAAAAACACGCCAATCCTGACTTGTTTTCGCCATCCTCTGC
This sequence comes from Mustelus asterias, assembly GCF_964213995.1. NCBI lineage: Eukaryota > Metazoa > Chordata > Chondrichthyes > Carcharhiniformes > Triakidae > Mustelus > Mustelus asterias. The sequence goes on from NW_027590594.1 coordinate 134,230, forward strand.
TACAGGTATGGTCTGATTTGCTCTGACTTATCGGAACGTCATCCTTGTGACACAATCCTCTTTACTTTTGATAACACCGGGCCCCTTTTGGTCCAAATATTTATATGAGTAGTTGAGACCGGTAAGGTTTCTATTCGGCGCAGCACTGACAGTATTGCTTGTGGTACAGATGTTGACGGCACAGCCTGTGGCATAGGGAGGTGGCCGAGCATGTCCCTATTCGGTATTTACGTCCCGGGCCTATGCTGGAAAGACTAGCTGTACGCAGATAGCAATATGCCCCATCTCTGCAGCCTCACAGACGGAATTGTTGGCACTGGTTTATCTTTTTGGTATAAACCCGTCAATTATTTGTGATCTGATGCTATGTGGAAATGGCTACCAAATATATATAGATGAATTTCCTTCACTGCATGAATTACCGCCATGCTTCTTTGTCAATCTACGTACACATTTTTCAGTTGATAACGTTCGTGGCAAAAATGGGATTTGGCTCTCTGTTACACCTGACATCGTGTGGGATAAGACTGCTCCCACGTCGGATTGTGATGCATCACAGCTAAATACTAATGGTTTGGTTGGATAAAAATGTGTCGATGACACTGTAAGGCTTTGTTTAATTTTGAAAATGCCTCTTTTTCTGCTTCTTCCCATTTCCAGCACTGTTGCTTCATCGAAAGCTGAAGTGGTGCTGAACTTCTATACACGTTTTCTAAGAATCTGTCGTAATAATTCACCATTCCTGTGAAGGATTTTAACTCCGATATATTTTTAAGCCATGGTTACATTCTTAAGGGTTCAACGATATCCTCCAAAGGATACAGACATTTGGTGTCTATCCTGAAATCGAGATCTGTAATTTCATCTGCCTGGAGAATACATTTTCTCTCATTTCAAACGGACCATTGAGAACTGCCTCTAAGTTTGCCCTGTTCTCTGCAGGGCGTGCTCCCGTAATTAGGACATCATCCCGGAACACCACTACTTGAGGAATTCCCAGCAATAATTGTTTCTTTTTACGATGGAAAATAGTACTGGCTGATGAGACTCCAAAGGGTAAACATGTGTACTGTTTATCTCTTTGTGGGCGCTGATAGGAACTAATTGCTGGGAATCTTCATCCAACTCGAGCTGCTAGTTGGCGCGACTGAAATCGAAATTTGTGTACTTAAAGCCCGCTGCTAGTTTAGCATTTGGTCATCAAATTTTAAAGTTTAAGGCTAATGTTTATTGATTAGTATCACTAGTAGGCATACATTAACGCTGCAATGAAGTTACTGTGAAAATCCCCCAGTCATCACACTCCGGTGCATGTTCGGATACACTGAGGGAGAATTTAGCATGGCCAGTACACCTAACCAGCACATCTTAGACTATGGGAGGAACCCGGAGGAAACACACGCAGACACGGGGAGAAGGTGCAGACTCCGCAGTACTCTGCCAACCCTCTCAATCTATCAATCAGACTGGAGAGAGTCTCCGTTGGCTGCTGGAATGCAAAATGAAATTGCTGCCTCAACAGGAAGTCGAGGGTTAAAATAATCTTTCACCATTTCGACGATCTCGTCAAAAGACTTATGACTAATATCAGGCGATGTTGGATACCTCACTAACCTGAAATGTGTTGGACACAAACTGTGAGCAGTATCACCTTTTGCTTTTCCTCCACAACGATCTCATTAGCGGCAAAGGAATAATGCACCCTTTTGATATGCTGTCCCCAGTTTTCCAATGATGGAAAATGGCTCAATCGTTCCGATGAAAGGCATTGTAAATGTCTCTTCTTAGCTTCGACCCTCACTCTCCTCCCACTCTAGCTGCGCACTGCAACCTCCTGATGAATAAGAATATTTTACCTCATCGCTAGTGTAGTAATATCGGAGGTGACATCATTGTGGCGTCAAGTAATTACTGGTTAGAAATAATATTTTTTACATAGGGCCTGACGTAACCGCAATACACGACTACACTCTCCTCCTCCCTGGCTTCGACTGAGGCTCCTCCCCATCCCAGGACGCGTGCCTTTGCTCCCGATTGGCTCAGCTTCCCGTCCAGCCACTCCTTCGGGACCGACCCGATCGTGACCTTGAAAAGATCGCTCCTCAAAGGAGCCACATCACCACAAGGTTATTGATGTTTCTGCCTCACTGCAAACACATACCTCATATCTGCTCAGGTCTTGGCAATCTCCACCCAGGCCTGCTTGGGTTGACATGGCAGATCATCTCCTGAGGGAACTGGACCTCACTCTGAACCCGTGCAGCCTTGAGGAGGACTTCCCATGGATGTATCTTTGAATTGAAGTTTTATCGTCTCCTGCCATGTCAGTCCTTTGTTGGGTTACCAGGGCTCCCTCACTGATCCCTCTAGAGCTGCTGCCGTTGAAAGCGCTGCTGGCTGCCCTTAAATATGTTGTCAGTATTGCCTGAAACGGGACTTGCCCTGCAGTGAATGATTAAGATCTGGAATGCTCTGTCTGTGAGTGTGGTGGAGACACGTTCAACTGAAGCCTACCAAAGGGAATTGGATTGTTGCCTGAAAAAAGCAAGAATGTGCAGGGTTACGAAGGGAAGGTGGGGGAATGACACTTAGTGAACTGCTCATTCATAGATTCTGTGCAGACACCATTGGCTGAATGTCCTCCTTCTGCTCCGCAACAATTCTATGATTCTGCTTGTGCTGCTGGAGAGAATGGCATCCTCGCCTCTCAGATACTAAAGTACCGGTTCTGGTTAAAGTGTGGAGTTGGCTAGTTCAGTCATTTCGGTGTCTGGAGTGTGATGAAGAATGACGCTAATATCGAGGGTTTGATCCACATATCTGCTATGGGGGTCTATAGAGATCCACCGCCACCCATTCTACCACGCTTGCTATGTTGTGTCCCTGAAATATCGGTGAATCTCAAGCTTTTACCGTCATGAAATTGTTACGGTGCCAAAGGACGTCATTTGGCCCATCTTGTCTGCACCAGTTCTCTAAACGAACATGATGAATTGTATCCTTATCCTGCCTTTTCCTCGTTTCCTTAAACATTGCTTCTATTGAAATATTTATCTAATTCCCCCGATTCAATCTGCCTCCACCACAGTTCCGGGCTGTGCATTCCAGACCCCAACCACTGGCAGCGTGAAAAACGTTTTTCAAACATCATCTTCAACCGCATCGCATCACTCCGGGGCCACCGCTTATCCAATCTCCCTCCCGAGTGACTCAGGGTAAGGACGTGGGGATCCTGTACTTTTCTATTTCATCAATGTCCTTTAGGGAAGGAAATCTCTCACCCTCACCTGGTCTGGCCGACATGTGACTCCAGAGCTACAACAATTTTATTGACGCTCAACTGTCTTAAAAGGGCAACTGGAGATGTGCAATTAATACTGGCCAGCCAGTGATGCCCATGCCATAGAATCATAGAATCCCTAGAGTACAGAAGGAGGTCATTCGGCCCATCGAGTCTGTACTGACCACTATCCCACCCAGGCCCTATTCCCGTAGTCCCGCATGCTTACTCTGCTAATCCCCCGGATATTAGGGTCAATTTAGCATGGTCAATCAACCTAACCCACACATCTTTGAACTGTGGGAGGAAACCGGACCACCTGGAGGAAACCCACAAATGAATAAAGAAAAACATCGTTTTTGACATTTAATTACTCCTGCGCTTCCATTTTGATCTTTCCTCGTCATCCATCCATCCCCAGTTCCCTGTGACTTAAAACAACATAATTCCCTGCTATTTCCAAGCACTACGGAAAGCTAATTGAACTCCAATGAAAGCTAATTGAACTGAAACTAACTCTGTTCCTCACTTCACAGATACTGCATGACATGCTGAGAGTTCCCAGCATATTGCTCTTATATTTCAGAATTTCAGCATCAATAGTATTTTGTCCTCTATTAAGTGAAGTCTGTTTCCCGAATGTCTCACGATGTAATGTACATCACTATTTTTAATAATGGTATTCTTAACGAAGCTGGAAGTTCACTGATCCCGTTACTATTAACTCTCTGATTTCCAGTCTCCATAGCAACAGTCTCACAGATTCTTGTGCCAACGACCTTGCCTCTGCTCTCACGACAAACCAGTCACTGATAGATCTGAATCTGGGTGATAATAAACTGGGAAATTTAGGAGTGAACCGACTGTCTATGGCTCTGAAGAAACTGGAATGTAAAATACAGAAACTGGAGTAAGTATCATACTGTTTAAGATTCTACTTAGAATAACTGAATATATTTTGTATTCGTATAAATAAGCGATGTCATTACTGTTGGTGTCAGTTATTAATAAGGAAAACTGCATTTACTCTGGTTCCTGTTATTTCTCTCTCTGACCTCTGGGAAATGAAATGCCCGTGCTATAGTATCATTGTCCGCGGACTGGTAATTCAGAGACGTGGGATAATGCTCCGGATACGTTGGTTCAAATCCCACCATGGCCAGTGGTGAAATTTGATTCAATAAAAATCTAGTTTAAAGAGTCTAATATTGACCATGATCATATTGATCCTCTTGCCCCACTTGTGAATATGATCCTCTTGATCATATTGACAAGTGGGGCAGGCTCAAAGGTTCAAATATTCTAATCGTCCTCTTTTCTATGTTTCTAATAATGGGAAACAAATAATTACGAGAAGAGTTAACAGGAATGTTGGGCCTTCATTCACTGTAGCATACAAAGAAAACATCGCAAGAATATTTGAAAAACAGGAGGTAAATGGGGAGTAAAAACGTAAAACACAACCATTCGGCTGGAAAAACCTACTCAGAATACAATTAGAACTGAAACTTGACAAGTTTATCACTAGGGTCTTAACACAAGTGGCTGCAGAGATAGTAGATGCATTCGTTATGATCTTCCAAAATTCCCTAGATTCTGGCAAGGTCCCAGTGGTTTGGAAAATCAAAAATCAAACACCTCTATTCAAGGAAGAAAGGAGACAGAGAGCAGGAAAAAATATAGTTTTCTGAGCCCATCGCCTCTCAAAGGGGATGTTTGAGAACAGAGTGTAGAAAATGATAATTCAATCATGCAGTCAACACGTGAAATTGAAATCATGTTTGACTGAACTATTTGATATATTTGAGGAAATAACAAACAAGGAGAACCTGTAGGTGTGCTTAACTTAGATTAATGCATGGTATTCAGTAAGGTGGCACATCAATGGTTACTGTACATGATTGATAGAGAATTGTTTAATTTTATTCAGTGGATGTGGTTGGACTGTGATGTGGATTGGCTGGACCAGTTTAATTGAACTGAATGGTTTGTTTGACCATTATAGAGCGAATTTTAGGAGTCCTAATATTTGTGAATCATGATGCAGATTGCCTTCCCTAAAGGACATTAGTATATCAAGGTTTTTTATGACGAAAATTCGACTTTTTAACTCGTGATTTTCATTGAATTCAAATTTCGCCATCTGCCATGATGGCATTCAAACCCGGATCCTCAGAGCGTTACCCGCAAGCTCTGGATTACTAGTCCAGTGACATTGACAGTATATCACCATTTTCCCCATAAACTAGCAACAAGCAGAGTATTGTGTAAAATGGATGATTTTCATTTTGGCAAAGCTGGTGCTAATGGAGTACCGCAGGGGAGAGTGCTGGGGCCTCAAATATTTACTATCTGTACAATGAATTGGAAGAAATGGCCGAATTTGTGCAGCAAGATTTACTGATAATACAACGGTAGGAAAGTAAAGAATCAAGAGGCTATAACTTGACGAAATCCCTTTGTGGATTATTTAAGTTAATGTGAAAAAATATTAGCTGAAGGACTTTAATGTGAGAAGGTGGAGCTTGTCCACTTTGTCAGGAAGAATAGAATAGCATTAGACAATTGAATGGAGAGAGATGGCAACTCTCTGATACAAAGGGATCTGGGTGTCCTGCCACGTCAATGACTAAAAGTTGTTAAGCAGTTCAGCAAGTGATCCGGAGCACAAATAGCACGTTAGCATTGCGACAGCTTAGCCAATTAAAGTGTCTGTGTCGAAAAAAAATATCCTAAGTTCACATTGATCCGAATTCCCATTGAGGTACGTAAAAGGTGTAGCGTTTTCAACAAAAATACATTGATTTAATGTGATGAAAATCAACAGAAGTGTTCCCACCAATGGTGATGAATAAAATCAAGGATTGTGTTAGATGAAAAGAAGATATGCTAAAATCATAAGGCTGAGAATTCTGCAAGGGTGGAGCAAGAGAAAGTTCAAGGAAGGAAAAATAGAATATGAGAGTAAACTAGTGAGAAACATTAAAAACAAACTCTGAAAGATTTTATACAAACATAAATATCAAAAGATTCGCGGAAACAAATGTGGATCCAACACAAACGAAGTCAGTAAAATGTATAAAACGAATAAAGTAATAGCAGAGACTCAAGTACTTACTTTGGGGGGCGATTTCACCGTTGTGCCGCACCGGCCGATGCATGGGCCGAGCCGGTAAGATGCTGACAGGGCAGAAAAGTAAGGTTCACGCCCGATTTTGCGCCTCTCGCGATCTTATCAGTACCAGATATCCAGCGTGATCAGCCATTTCTGGAACAGGGTTGATTTTTTAAAAAATAACATTTAAACCTCATTTTCCTTGAATTAATGAGTCTAGGAAGAAAATATCCGGGGTCATTTTCCTCTGTGACCCTCAGACGAGAGTTTGTCTCCGGTGAGAAACAAAGCTAGTCCCCACCAATGGTGACCAGCGTGATGCCCACGCCGGTAGAAGTGGAAACCATTGAGTCCCCTGGGGCCGCCGAGGACAAGGGGCGCGGAGGGGGGGGGGGTGCCATTTTGGACGTACCAGCTTGGCACCACCAACCTGACAACCTTGCAATGTCCACCAGGCGCCAGTCTGTTTCAAGGGGGCAGGGGCAGACCGGCAAGGTTGGGTGCCATCAGTCATTGGGTGGGGCGTGGGGACACGCTGTGCACTCTGCATTGGGATCTGTGAGATGGAGGGAGGGCGGAACCGCTGTGTATTCTGCATTGGGATTGGTGGTAGAGAGAGGGTGTCAATCAGGAGTGGCCATGGGTGGGGCTTGGACCAGCGATCGTGTTGGGGGGAGTCAGGCACCCAATTAAGGGGTGAGGGAGGGTTAAGATGGGTGGCCGATCATGGGGGGAGAGAAGTGAAAGGGTACTGTTCCCGGTGGGACGTGGGGTCAGGATTGGTCGCGTGCCATCGCAGTAGGTGGGGAACGGCGGGGGGGGGCGGGGCGGTGTTTCAGCCATTCAGGCTGGCTGAGAGCAGCATAGACTGAGTGACAGATTTGTGATGCTTGAGACCTGCGCATGCACAATGACGGCCTTCCCTGCTCTCAGCCAACGTTCAGGTGACATAAGCCCTGTCCACCTCCATCTACAGGTGAGAAACTGCTACTGTTTATTCATGCACTGAGTGCATATGATGGCAGATTTGAACTCACACAGAAAACGGATCTGATCCGCTCCCATTTTCATGCCCGTCCTGGACTTGGATTTTTTATTGTAAAGTTCAGCCCTTTTGTGTCTGCTTTCACCGTGGAAAATGTTTTAAATGTCCCAGAAATAATGGAGCTTCAAGGGACTGGTGTGAATGAGTCAAGGGCAGATGTTAATATTAGTGGAAAAATTGCACTCGGGAAATTAATGGGACTTAATGCCTGATTATCTTCATTCCAGAGAGTTGAAAGAGGTGTTTGTAGAGATACTACATGCATTGATGGTCATCGTCCAAACTTCTATAGATTCTGGAAATATTCCTGTAGATTAGAAAGTGACAATGTAACTCTGCAATTTAAAAATGGATGTTCAGAGAAAAATGGAAAGTACAAACCGGTTCGACTGATAGCAATAGCAGGGCAAATCCTATACTTCTGAAATGAAAGATGTCATACCAGAACACTTAGGAAACAATTGCAGGATCAGTCAGGGTTAACATGACGTTATGAAAGCTGTTGGATGTTCGGAGGGATGTAACCAGCAGAATGGATAAGGGGGAACTTATGCATGTTTTTTTTTCATTTTCAAAGTGTTTTTGCAGGGTCACTGAATATGTTCAAGACTGAGTTAAGATAGATTTCGGATTGACAAGGGTATCAAAGTTTATAGGGGACAATTAGGAAACGAAGTGTGAACCACAGTAAGATCAGCCAATAAGCGATCAAATGATGGATCTGAAACGAGGGGCTGAATGGCCTATTGCTACTCCTAGTTATTCTGTTATTATTACAAAGCATCCTTCAGACTGCTCTTTGTGACCAGTGCTGGACACACAAAAACTATTACTTCTCCTCACAAGAGGCTACCTGTACCCATTCATTAGGCCATTCACTCTCAGCTCCACAACCATCTCACCAGCAGCGATTGTCCGCTGTGCCCCCAAGCTTTCCTGATCCAGCAACTCATCATCCTTTGGTGTAAGGATGGCAAAATCTGGACGTCTCCAGTCTTCTTGGCTCGTTCCCTTGTGTTCTTTGCTTTCTTTCCAAACACAAATTTCAATTGTTACGCACACGTCTAACACGTGTACAAGCCCATGGTTGTCCAGCGTGTTTACGAAGGGATGAATGTGACCCTCGAAGCCCCTCAATGAGGCCTCCGGAGCGTTTTTCCTGAATCTCAGTTACGCAATGGATTTTGAATACAATAATTTGGATGGTGCTTTCTTGTTTGTTAATGTGGTGTGGCCGTCGCTGGCTGGGCCAGCATTTGTTGCTCATCCCTAATTGCCGCTGACCGGACATTTAATAGTCAACCTCGCGGTTGTGGATCTGGAGTCACATGTGGGCCAGACCAGGTAAGGAAAGGCCTTCAGTGAACCAAATGGTGTTGAACGACTATCGACAACGGCTTCGTGATCATTAGAGTGTTAACTCAAATGTTGTATTGAATTCACATTTCACCTTTAACAGTGGCAGGGTTGAATCTGTGACTCCAGAGCATTACTATGGGGCACCAGTCCAGTAACATACCATTATGCCACCACCTCCCCCGATAGAACCAAAATGTGACTTATGACGATTAAATTGAAATACTCATCGATATTTAATACTCGTTATTGTACTCAGCAGGGTATTCACCTTGTCAGAATACATCAGGACATTGATCCTTTTTCCGCACTGCAACCACTTTTCTCACACATGTGCACCTCCTCAGCAATTTCCTTCCAGCCAGGCTGTGTCGATGGGATAATCTCCTCCCATCTTGAGGGAACAGGACCTCCATTCGAGCCCGAGCAGCTGGCAGGAGACCCTCCAGCGAGGCAATATTAACTGAGGGGCAACGTTTGATCTGCATTCTGTCATTTACGCCCTTCATTCAGTTAGCAGAGCTCCATCCTTGCCCCCTCCAGAGCTGAAACTCCTGCTGGCTGTCTTGGAGGTGGTGCTGCCATTGTCTGAACCGGGACTGCCACCTGCCCACGCTGCCTGAGTGGACAGCTCCTCTGCCTGCCAACTGTTACTTGTCCACCTGTGACAGTATCACCTTCATAGCTCTGCCTATCCTGCCCACACGGACACACTCCCCATGTTGGGATTTCAGAGCTTCTGGTAAAATCACAGCCATTATCTTCAACCTCACCACAAACTGCATTCCCAAACCACTGACCATCCCATGTCCCTCCCGAGCCACTCCGACTAAGGAAATGGGAACCTTGTGATTTGGTCTTGTCCCATCATCACTTTTTTGTCACTAAATCACTCCTGTAATTCCATGTTGTCCTTTCTTCATTTCTGCCACAGCCACCCACCGTTGTCACTTCAAACCCCTCAATTCACTGTCATTTCCCAATTCCAATGAACGCTCAAACTTTCAACCTGTTTCTTTCTTCACCAGTATTTACCTGCTGAGCATTTCCAGTTAATTCTACTGATGTTTCATTTTCAACATTAAGAGTATTTCCTCATTCTATAGAAATGCAAATTGTGCTTTTCAAATGTGTCACAATATTCATTATTATTGTTATTAACAGTATTATTTAAATGACTTCTGATTTACTCTGATTCATGTTATGTTTCTCTCTCTCTGATCCCCAGTCTGTATAGAAACGCTCTCACAGATTCTTGCACTGAGGATCTCGCCTCCGCTCTCAGCACAAATGAGTCACTGAAGATTCTGAACCTGGGATCAAACTCATTCACAGACCAATCTGTCCCTCCACTCTGCCGCCTCATACAGAATTGCAGGAGTCTACAACTGATTGGGTGAGTTTATGTTATTTAAAATAATCATTAAAATTTAAATTGGATTTTAAAATGTAAATCGACCTGAACTTTCAAAGCAGATTGCCGCTGTGCATGAACATTCTCCCAATCTGAAACTGCTCCATTTCCCACTCAAGGTCTCCTGCACAGAGACGCTGGGGAACTCCATTAGAGCAGAGTCAAATCAAATCAGGTGGGAGAAAAGAGAGTAGACACCATATTTACAGCACAATGACCCTGAGTAGATCCATTGGTGTGGAGATGCCGGCGTTGAAGTGGGGTAAACACAGTAAGAAGTTTAACAACACCAGGTTAAAGTCCAACAGGTTTATTTGGTAGCAAAAGCCACACAAGCTTTCGGAGCTCTAAGCCCCTTCTTCAGGTGAGTGGGAATTCTGTTCACAAACAGAGCTTATAAAGACACAGACTCAATTTACATGAATAATAGTTGGAATGCGAATACTTACAACTAATCAAGTCTTTAAGAAACCAAACAATGTGAGTGGAGGGACCATCAAGACAGGCTAAAGAGATGTGTATTGTCTCCAGACAAGATAGCCAGTGAAACTCTGCAGGTCCACGCAACTGTGGGAGTTACAAATAGTGTGACATGAATCCAATATCCCGGTTGAGGCCGTCCTCGTGTGTGCGGAACTTGGCTATCAGTTTCTGCTCAGCGACTCTGCGCTGTGCTACCCTATTTACAGCAGTGACCCCGGGGAGCTCCATCAGAGCAGAGTAGAGTCGGAGAAGAGAGAGAATACACCCTATTTACAGCAGTGACCCCGGGGAGCTCCATCAGAGCAGAGTAGAGTCGGAGAAGAGAGAGAATACACCCTATTTACAGCACAGTGACCCCGGGGAGCTCCATCAGAGCAGAGTAGAGTCGGAGAAGAGAGAGAATACACCCTATTTACACGACAGCGCAGAGTCGCTGAGCAGAAACTGATAGCCAAGTTCCGCACACACGAGGACGGCATCAACCGGGATATTGGGTTCATGTCACACTATTTGTAACTCCCACAGTTGCGTGGACCTGCAGAGTTTCACTGGCTGTCTTGTCTGGAGACAATACACATCTTTTTAGCCTGTCTTGATGCTCTCTCCACTCACATTGTTTTGTTTCTTAAAGACTTGATTAGTTGTAAGTTTTCGCATTCCAACCATTATTTATGTAAATTGAGTCTGTGTCTTTATATGCTCTGTTTGTGAACAGAATTCCCACTCACCTGAAGTAGGGGCTTAGAGCTCCGAAAGCTGCTGTGGCTTTTGCTACCAAATAAACCTGTTGGACTTTAACCTGGTGTTGTTAAACTTCTTACTGTGTAGATCCACTGGAGCAGAGTAGAGTTAGGGAGGAGAGGGCACACACCGTACTTGCAGCACATAACCCCGGGGAGCTCCATCGGAGCAGAGTAGAGTCGGGGAAGAGAGAGAATACACCCTCTTTAGAGCACAGTGACCCCGGGTAGCTCCTCCAAAGCAGAGTAGAGTCGGGGAAGAGAGAGCACACTCCCTATTTACACAACAGTGACGCCAGGAGCTCCATCAGAGCAGAGTAGAGGCGGAGACGAGAGAGAATACACCCTATTTACAGCACAGTGACCCCGGGAGCTTCATCAGAGCAGAGTAGAGTCGGGGAAGAGAGAGCACACTCCCTATTTACACAACAGTGACGCCAGGGAGCTCCATCAGAGCAGAGTAGAGTCGGGGAAGAGAGAGAATACACCCTATTTACAGCACACTGACCCCGGGGAGCTCCATCAGAGCAGAGTAGAGGCGGAGAAGAAAAAGCATTGATCCTATTTACAGCAGTGGCTGCAATATGGTCAGATTAATGAATGTTATTTGATGGTTGAAGGAAGCGGTTTGTTGATAGGGTGGGTGAGGAAGGTAAGTGGGTGAATGGTAAGTTGACGGATGACGAGATGGCCAGTGTGGTAGTTGCAAAATCTTGGATGGTCAGTTGGGTGAAAGTGAGGGCAGTGTGCAGATAGTCCCTGGTCAGGAGACTATTCACTTGTATTCGGGTGGTTGTGTTGGGGGATGTTGACGGGGTGATTTTCATTGGTAGGAGGCTGGTTGGGTATTTAAGTGTGGGGTTATGGGTCATATTAGAACATCAAGGAATTGGATCATCAACATAGGCGTGGTTGCAGTCAGATAGAAAGTGCAGTTAGGTCGTTGGTTAGTGGACGGCTAGTTGAGGTGGATAAAGGGTGGACTGGTGGTGTGGTTTTATTTGGTCCTGGTGGTAGTTGCAGGGTATCAGAAGTAAGTAGGGTTGGAGGAGGTAGTTGAAGTGGATTAGGGGTAGCCGTGGGGCGCGGGGGAGGGGTGCTAGTCAGGCAGATTTGGGCTGGTTAGGGACTCGGACTATGGATTTATTTAGGTTTTACACTGACGAACATTTCCTGTGTCACTATCTAGGTAAGTTCTACAGATCTAGAATCATACAGATCTACAATCGGTACAGAATGAGGCCATTCGGCCCATCGGGTCTGCACCGACCACAATCCCACCCAGGCCTTAGTCCTGTAACCTCACACATTTACCCTGTTAATCCTCCTTGACACTAGAATCAATTTAGCACGGCCAATCAGCCAAGCTGCACATCTTTGGACTGTGGGAGGAAACAGCACCACCCAGAGGAAACCCGCACAGACACGGAAAGAACGTGCAAACTCCACACAGGCAGTTACCCAAGCCGGGATTCGAACCTAGGCCCCTGGCGCTGTGAGGCAGCACTACTAACCACCGTGCCACCAATCTATCCCTGGGCCAGAATTTGAATTTGCTCGTGCGGGCGGCCACCCACCCTGAAAGTTCCTGCAATTGGGTGAAAAGATGTGGGGTGTGGATTTCACCATCATCGCACAGTAGCACAAAGCTTCGTTCGTTAAATAGGAACAAGAATCACACTTGTTGTCAATAAAGACGGCAATTCAGCCCAAAAAAGGCCAATTGAATGCAATTTGTCAAGGCCCATCTACTTTCGATACAGTTGACGTTCAACCGAGGGGCCAGGCAACCTTTACTTTCTTGGTTCAACCTTGATGGGGTGGAGGAGGGGGAATGAAGTGTCTAGGCTGAAATGCAATTTTTAAAAAATGTGCCTGGGGACTGAAGTTTGTATTTGAATGTTTTGCCTGGACTCTGACTGCATGGTTACTGCATGGCTATTAATATTTCACACTTCTGCTGCTCCCTCAGACAGCTGTGCAGCGGCTGCCACCCACCCTCCCCATACCCCCAACCCAGAGCAGCACAGTAGAAGCGGCAGCCCCACACCCTCACTTTTATCCCATTTTCGTGCCCACTCTAGCAATCCTCATTCTGTTTTTGGACCAGCCAGTGTGAAATTGTGCTCTCGAAACCACAGTGGGCAGGAGCGCGTTTTGCATTCAGGGTCAGCGCCCACTGAAAAGAAATCATCAGTCACACATACCCGAATGTATCTCAGACATTCACACAGCGTGCTGAGCAGCCGAGAAATTCCCCATTAGAAACTTGAACCGCTGGGACAATGCCCAAATCGATCTGTGTGTCAAGATGTCAACAAGGTCCCCATATCAGCTTCTGAAGATTTATCCCATCAACTCCATTCTCCTTTTATTTACACTTGTTCAATCCGTTTATTTCATGTTTTATCTTGAATCTGTTTCAGGCTGGAATGGAATCAATTCAGCTTAAATGGAAGAGATGAGCTGAAGTCGCTGCAGGGATTCAGACCAGGACTGAGGGTGGAACTTATTAACATTCCTACTTTTGCTCCCTGAACATTTCAATGCATAATGATTGCTGCTCTCATTCTGGGAACAGTTCAATTTATAAACGTCGCTGCTCTCATTCTCAGAACGTCTCAATTTTTAAGCATTGCTGCTCTTATTCAGTGAGCATTTCAATTTTTAAACATTGCTGCTGGCATTCTCTGAATATTTCAGTTGACAAACTGGGGTGTGGAATGGACTGCCTGCAGTGATAGTGGAGTCAGACACTTTTGGAACATTTAAGCGGTTATTGGATAGGCACATAGAGCACACCAGGATTATAGGGAGTGGGATAGCTTGATCTTGGTTTCAGATAAAGCTCGGCACAACATCGTGGGCCGAAGGGCCTGTTCTGTAAACATTGCTGCTCTGATTCTTGGAACAATTGATAAACAGAGACTCAGTGAAAGAGTCATAAGACTCATCCGCCCAGCTCCACAGCCCTGCTAGTGCTGGATATCTGGGGTTGTAAGCTCCCCAATTGGGCACTGGGCAAATATACAGACAGAAAAAAAAACAGTCTGTGTGACACTGACAATTATACCCAGTATTCCTATGTTTTTGCGTAATACATCCAGGGTTCGTGCTCAGTATCAGCGCCCAGTCACCCTGCTGGGAATTGAACATGGCGCGAGTTCAGGATGGAGACAGGGTCTGTTCAGCTGGGATGGATCCCACTCTCCAAAAGGGACAAGCGCCCAAAGAACGCCTGACCCAGAGAGTGTGTCCTGTTGGGGAGGTTCCAGTAGATTGTGCAACTGGGGAATTAGACTGAAAGTCTCAATGTTTTTCTAATTTCACTCAGTAAGAAAGCTGTGAAACTAAAAACTGAATCAACTTACCCTTACTTGCTGTCAATAAACTCGATCCACAGCAATGATTTGCTGCGAAGTCTTTTCCGGCCTGAGAAGGGGACAAACCTCCTCAATACTTGAAAATATTAATCAGACTTAAGACATCAAGAATAGGAAGCAATTTGTAATCATGAATGAGCGGATTAGAACAACAAGCTCACACAAGAAAGATGAACCGCTGTCAGATATCACCTGGGAGCACAGGCTGACTGATCAAAGGACAGAGGGATAAGACTCTACGGTTTAATCTAAAAAAAATCACAACTCAGAAATGTCAAATTCATCACGAAAGAGTGATCAGAAATTGATACATTATATAGTGGAAGGAACAGGTGTTAGGAAGAAAATAAATTATTTTTATAGGTTTTCACGTACACCAGAAATGCAGCCACTGGCACCCACTTATTCCTTATCACGAATTCTAGCTGACACCCTCTCTGATTCATTGTGCTACCTACCTGTCTATTAATTGTGTCTGATTAATATTTCTGAGTGACCCTGACTACAACTATTTTTATTGGTTATGTGTATGCTCCTTGCTAAAATTATGATAATTATTTTATTGAGCTAAATAAACATTACCAGCGGATGATTTGCTAACGGACTTGTTCTCTCCAGATTTGACCAGGAAGTCCCAATTCATTCACACTGGAGCTTGTGGGGATTTGAATTCAGGGTTGAAGTTAACTCAGACTCAGTGGGAACTGGGTGTTATCAGACAATTCAGTCAAAAAAGATTATTCACTTCTAGACATAGTTTAGGAGGTGAAACTCAGACAGGTCTACCACTGTGAGAATAACTCTCACTTTATCCTATTTGAGATTGTGGGAGCAGCTTTCACCGAGTCCTGAGCTGAGATCGGGGGAGAAACTGTTTCCTTGCTGAAGACTCCACTGAGCTGCTGACTTGAAGGATCCATCGTCCTCAGGTTCGAGACCCAGCAATTTTCATGCACTAGTCACACTGCTCTGGCCCAGTTGATACCTCCCCTGTGAAAGGTTATCATCAGAGAATGAAATCTTACACTGTCAGTGAGCTGGTCTGACAAATTGTACCTGGATCCCAGAGTGGAGATCCATTATCTGTAGATAGGTAGGTGTGGGTAAACTTCCCACGTGCTCAGATATAAAACGTTTTACTTGAAAAAATGCTTTTATACATTGCAGGTGAGAGATACGAAGTATTTTTGTTGCTAACCGGTGTTGAGTTAATCCACACCCGGGGATCTCTCTGTTTGGTCAGAGACTGAGCCCAGAACTCTGGACTATAATCTATGTTCTGACTCTAGTCCAGAGAATGTATTCTTAATCTTATTACTTTCTCAGAGGGCAACCAGGAGATGGCAATAAATGTTCATTTCAGGAATGCAGACAACTGATCAATTATTTATTTGTTAAATACGTTTCGTCCAGGGGTTGAGGTCTCACTGTGTCCAAATGTTTCAGCATTTTTGTGTTATCTAATAATAGCAGGAGCGAGCGGGCAGTTTGATGCTTCTTCTCGATAGAAAATTAAAAAAATTAAGGAGTGAGCTGAGAAGGACTTTTAAAATGATGTAAGTTTTTAATTGGAGCAGAGAAGATGTTTTCACTCATGGAGGAGACTGCAAGTGTGAATGAAAACAAAAACAATCACAATAAACCCCCCCAACAAATTCAGGAGCCATTTCCTAACAAAGAAAATGGTGAGGTTCAATAAATCAATGCATGAGGGAGAGATGAACAGGATATGCTGCCAAGCTTTAATGAACTAAGGTGGTATTTTCTGTTTTCCAGCCTCCGCAGTATTTTGTTTTTCTATTAAGGTGGACTGGGACATCTGCAGAACAGACACACCAGCAGAGTAATTTCACCGAATGCCCTGGTTCTATGTCAGAAAGGCAGTGAAAATTGTATGTAATGTTTTGGTGATTAACGATCAAGGTCGAGTGCCGGAGCCCTCGACCCCAGCATGCTTTGAGTGCAGTGAACAACAGGATTCAATCTACTCAGGACTCTCTGCCGTCTCTTGTGATTAAAGTGATACCACCATCTGCTGGCGGCTCATAGCTACTGCAGCCGCTGCTCTTTGTGAGCCTCAGACACGTTCAGTAACTCCCACGTCTGCTTTCGGGAACCGGCTGCTGAAGTGTAAATATTGATCAATATTGACAGGGATCGAATTTTGCAGCAGGAAACTCCGCTGTTGCATTCACCATTTTATCGCCAGACATAGTACATGAAGTATGTTCCGAAATAACTCATGATGTGGAGATGCCGGCGTTGGACTGGGGTAAACACAGTAAGAAGTTTAACAACACCAGGTTAAAGT
The DNA here is from genome assembly GCF_964213995.1 of Mustelus asterias. Taxonomy (NCBI): domain Eukaryota; kingdom Metazoa; phylum Chordata; class Chondrichthyes; order Carcharhiniformes; family Triakidae; genus Mustelus; species Mustelus asterias. The sequence goes on from NW_027590594.1 coordinate 151,357, forward strand.
CCAACAGGTTTATTTGGTAGCAAAAGCCACACGGAGCTTTTGCTACCAAATAAACCTGTTGGACTTTAACCTGGTGTTGTTAAACTTCTTACCGAAATAACTCCTCAGAGGCCGGTGTCCCTTTACTAGATTGCCTTTATTTACAAACTCTATTCCACTCCTCGCGTCTTTCTGGAACACAGTAAGACTCCAGACTGTCAGAAGTCCTGACACTCCCATCTTTCTACGCAGGGGTGGCTTCCTGGTTGGACAGGCATTCATTACCTCAATCAGGGAGTTCATGCTTCGAGAGTACAACCTCATGTACCTTGTTGAATTCATTACACCTCTCCCCCCCCCTCCCCCAAATCCGAGGAATCTTGGCGGTTCATGCGCCTCATGTGTTTCTTGCGTCGTTTCAACGCTGGGTCCGGTTACTCCAAATCGGTATCCAACATGGCACAAATGTATGTACAGGTGCTTATCTCGTACAGCGCGAGCGCCAGCAGTCTCATTGCCATCTTCCTCCGGCGGCAGAGGAGTATCCGCGGCTTCATCTGCAGTGTGCTCTTCAGACTCCGTGACCCTAACAACGGGGGATGGAGAGGCAAGGCTTGCCGGTCTGCGAGGGCCCTCCTCGGTTCTCGGCCCACTTGTCATCGTTAGCTCCGGAACCAACTGTGATTTCAAGGCCCCCACCTGGTCCACATGCTTTTCTTTCAGGATGGCCTCAGCCACACGTATTAGGTTGGATTCTGTCTCCGTCCTACACTCGACCGTTCCAGGAAACCATTTGCCCATTTGTCAAAATCGTGGGGAGAGAGATAGAGCCTGGTAAGATGCACTGTCAGAGGGTCGGTATTGACTAGAGGGGGCGAATAGTCACCTGCGCGATTTAGTTTTTGTGTTTTATGATAGGATAATATTTGCTACTTCAGAGGTTGGAGACACTTTGTAGGAATGAGTGGACAGGTGATATGTGAATTTCAATTCATTTTGTTAGGAATAACATGGGAGAGTGTGTAAAATAAAGGGTACATATCAAAAGGGGGTTAAGAGCAGAGCCTATGAAGGAAAGCTTCCAAGTGTTGTTAAAAAATCAAAGATCTAATGTCATTAATGGTGGCAATGTTTAGAAGAGTGAAGAGTTTGGGTTGAATGTTTGTAAGTCAGATGTCAGCTCGATGATGTGCTGCATTTTTGGTAAGGAATTTCGGTTGGATAAAGTAGCGGAACATTTCAGGGAGGGAGGGCAGGGGGAGCGGGGGGGGAGGGGAGGAGGCAGGGGGGGAGGGTAGCAGGGAGGCGGGGGGGGGGAGGGGGGTGGGGAGAAGCGGGGTGGGAGAAGGGGATGGGGGAGGAATCCATTTAAAATAGTTGCTAGAAACAATTATGAGATAATTATAACTTTCACACAACAGTAGGTGGAATGTAAACTACAGTGCTGAAATTCTCCTGAATGCAGGTTCAATTGAAGCATTCTAATGGGTCTAAACTGTTTTCTGAAGTAAGCGGATAGTCATGGGGTAAAAGTGGGAATATAGAAATTAGCAAGTTTCTCATTTAGAGAAGACAGAATGAGCCAAATGGATTCCTCTGCTTTGTAGAAATTCTATGTTCCTCTTCACTGGGAAGCTCTTATTCAGCACTCTTCATTTGTGCTGCTTCAATTGAAATCAGTACATTACAGATGCATGGCTATTATAGAGTCATAAAGGTTTACAGCATGGAAACAGGCCCTTCGACCCAACGTGTCCATGCCGCCCTTTTTTTAAACCCCTAAGTTCATCCCAATTGCCCGCATTTGGCCCATATCCCTCTGTACTCAACTTATCCATGTAACTATCTAAACGTTTTTTTAAAGACAACTTTCTACCCGCGTCTACTACCACTTCTGACAGCTTGTTCAAGACACTCACCACCCTATATGTGAAAAAATTGCCCCTCTGGACACTTTTGTATCTCTCCCCTTTCACCTATGCCCTCTAGTTTTAGACTCCCTTACGTTTGGGAAAATATATTGACTATCTCGCTGATCTGTGTCCCTCATTATTTTATAGATCTCTATAAGACCACTCCTCAGCCTCCTACGCTCCAGAGAAAAAAGTCCCAGTCTATACAGCCTCTCCTTATAACTCAAACCATCAAGTCCTGTTAGCATCCGAGTAAATCTTTTCCGTCGTCAATATAAACTGCAAGGTTTATTTTAATTTGCTATCTATATTACTGCGACCAAGAAAGATTTCAAGGAAGAAAAATAGAATATGAGAGTAAACGTTCAGATGACATAAGCCCTGTCCACCTCCATCTCCAGGTGAGAAACCATTACTGTTTATTCATGCACTGAGTGCATATGATGGCAGATTTGAACTCACACAGAAAACGGATCTGATCCGCTCCCATTTTCATGCCCGTCCTGGACTTGGATTTTTTATTGTAAAGTTCAGCCCTTTTGTGTCTGCATTCACCGTGGAAAATGTTTTAAAAGTCCCAGAAATAATGGAGCTTCAATGGACTGGTGTGAATGAGGAAAGGGCAGTTGTTTATATTAGTGGAAAAAATTGCACTTGGGAAATTAATGGGACTTAATGCCTGATTATCTTCATTCCAGAGAGTTGAAAGAGGTGTTTGTAGAGATACTACATGCATTGATGGTCATCGTCCAAACTTCTATGGATTCTGGAAATGTTCCTGTAGATTAGAAAGTGACAATGTAACTCTGCAATTTAAAAATGGATGTTCAGGGAAAAAGGGAAAGTACAAACCGGTTCGACTGATAGCAATAGCAGGGCAAATCCTACCTTTTTGAAATGAAAGATGTCATAACAGAACACTTAGAAAATAATTGCAGGATCAATCATGACTTTATGAAAGGGAAAACATGTTTAGCAAAGCTAAATACAAGAGTGTGCATGGTGCTTTCTTGTTTGTTAATGTGCTGTGGGCATCGCTGGCTGGGCCATCATTTGTTGCTCATCCCTAATTGCCCCTGACGGGACATTTAATAGTCAACCTCGTGGTTGTGGATCTGGAGTCACATGTGGGCCAGACCAGGTAAGGAATGGCATCAGTGAACCAAACGGTGTTAACCGACAGTCGGCAACGGTTTCCTGATCATTAGATTAATAATTCAAATTTTTTATTGAATTCAAATTTTACCTTTAACATTGGCGGGATTGAATCTGTGACTCCAGAGCATTACTATGGGGCACCAGTCCAGTAACATACCATTATGCCACCACCTCCCCGATAGAGCCAAAATGCGACTTATGACGAGTAAATTCTAATACTCATCTCTATTTTATACTCTTTATTGGACTCAGCAGGCTATTCACCTTGCCAGAATACATCAGGACATTGGTCCTTTTTCGACACTCCAACCACTTTTCTCACACATGTGCACCTCCTCAGCAATCTCCTTCCAGACAGGCTGTGTCGATGGGATAATCTCCTCCCATCTTGAGGGAACAGGACCCCCATTCGAGCCCGAGCAGCTGGCAGGAGACCCTCCAGCGAGGCAATATTAATTGAGGAGCAACGTTTGATCTGCATTCTGTCATTTAAGCCCTTCATTCAGTTAGCAGAGCTCCATCCTTGCCCCCTCCAGAGCTGAAAGTCCTGCTGGCTGTTTTGGAGATGGTGCCGGCATTGCCTGAACAGGGACTGCTCCCTGCCCACGTTGCCTGAGTGGACAGCTCCCCCTGCCTGCCAGCTGTTACTTGTCCACCTGTGACAATATCAACTTCATAACTCTGCCTATCCTGCCTACACGGACACACTCCCCATTTCCAATCTCCATGTTGGGACTTCAGGGATTCTGGTAAAATCACAGCCATTATCTCTATCCTCACCACAAAGTGCTTTCCCAAACCACTGACCATCCCATGTCACTCCCGAGCCACTCCGACTAAGGAAATGGGGACCTTGTGATTTGGTCTGGTCCCATCTTCGTTTTATTGTCACTAAATCAATCCTGTAATTCTATTTTGTCCTTTCTTCATTTCTGCCACAGCCACCCACTGTTGTCACTTCAAACCCCTCAATTCACCGTCATTTTGCAGTTCCAAAGAAAGCTCAAACTTAAACCCTGTTTCTTTCTTCACAAATATTTACCTAACCTGCTGAGCATTTCCAATTTATTCTACTTATATTTCATTTTCAACGTTAAGAGTATTTCCTCATTCTATAGAAATGCAAATTGTGCTTTTTAAATGTGTCACACTATTCATTATTATTGTTATTAACGGTATTATTTAAAGGACTTGTGATTTACTGTGATTCATGTTATGTTTCTCTCTCTGATCCCCAGTCTGGATAGAAACGCTCTCACAGAATCTTCTGTGGAGGATCTCACGGATGAGTTGTAAAATTGCATCTAGAAACTGCGGACTTCCTACAGAAACTGGGCACACATGGAGCAGTTGAACGAGGAGCACCCTCGTCACTATGCATGTCTCGGCACTCTACACCAGCATCCCCCACGATGATGGCATTGCTGCAACGGCCTCAGTGCTCAGTGTCGACAACTACCAGTTTCCAGGTGCAATTTTACAACTCATCCGCTTGATCCTGGACCACAATGTCTTCACCTTCAACAACCAGCTCTTCATCCAGACACACGGAACAGCCATGGGGACCAAATTCGCACCTCAATATGCCAACATCTTCATGCACAGGTTCGAACAAGACTTCTTCACCGCGCAGGACCTTCAACCGATGCGATACAGTAGATACATCGATGACATTTTCTTCCTTTGGACTCATGGTGAACAATCACTGAAACAACTATATGATGACATCATATGCTACCAAATAAACCTTTTGGACTTTAACCTGGTGTTGTTAAACTTCTTACTGTAATACAATAAGAGGACAGGGAATAGTTCCGTCACTATGGTAGCAGAACAGGGACTGGGACCAGCAATGTTGTATAAGAACAGGGAGTGGGCCTGTCAACTTGGTAATACTGCAGGACTCCGTCTATTTCTATTGCATCAGATCAGCGCCTGTTCCTGCCACCAAGTAACCTAACAAGCACATAGACCAAAAATGCAGTGAAGGACCTGCCACGGGTTCTGTCACTTTGACGACAGTGCAGGGATTTTGTCGGACACTGGTACCAGAACCGGGACTGTGCCTGTCAGTATGGCAAAAGTACAAGGACTGATACTATTACTTTTGTAAACAGAATAAGGATCAGGTATTTCACTACGATAAGAGATTAGAGACTGTGGTTGCCACTATTAGGAACATAGAAGTGACAGTTCTTGCCATTGGTGTAAAAGATTAGGGGATCGATACAGCAGTCCGGTAACAGGTCAGGCACTTGAGCTGCTATTGTTGCCAAAGATCAGGGAATGGACCATCGCTATTGTAACAGATCTGGTAAGTGAACCTTGTTTCCTCTGCTGGTCAGTTTTCTTATTCCCCTTTCTGTCTTTGATGTTTATCGTTGATTCTCCCTCCTGTGACTCCTTGCGTACTTTTCCATACACCTGACATGTTATTTTAAACCCTTCAAAACCACTCGAGTAAATCCTTCCATCGGACATTAGTGTTGGTCCAGCCCAGTATCAATGGTCCTGTTTATATTGGTCGCATTTCCCCAGAGCCTGTCCCAGTGCCCCAGGAATCTGAAACCTACCCCTCAAACTACCCCTTTAGCTGCATATTCATGCAATATATCATGCTACTTCCAGACAGAATATCACGAGGCTGGTCGTAATCATAAGATTACTATCTTTGAGGTCGAACTTCTAAACTTTCTTTCCAACCGCTATATTCTACTTTTAGGACTTCTATGTCGCTGGTACAGATGTGAACCACATGCATTCGTCGTTCACCCTTCAGAATGTCCTGCAGCTCCTCTGAGCAATTCTGACTCTAGCACAAGCTACATACCAGCCTGGAGTGTCATTTTCGGCTATAAAAACTTTTATCAATTCACTTTAAACTGTAGATGGTGACAATTAGACAGGAAGCGGAGAGACGGTGATATAGAGAGAGAGAGGGAAAGAAGAGGGAGAGAGAGATAGACAGGAGGCAGACAATGACAAAAACTGGGAGAGAGAGATTGAGGAATACAAAAAGGACATGGAGATACATATCCCCTAAATCTATTTCAGTAAGTGCTAAGTGCCCTCCTGCCCCAAACACATGCCCGCGAGCACAGACGCTGGAATCTTGTTGAATTGTAGCTATTATTATGAACTCCCACAAACACCAATGGCAGAGTGCGCAGTGAATCTCTGTAATGATGTTGGTAGATGGATGAATACTGTTCCAAGGCCACGGGGAGAACACTTGAACACTTCTTCAGACAACGTTTTCAGATTCTGAATGTAGGATATTCGGTTACAACTATGCTAACCAGGGGACGGTGTTGTTTAGGGAGTATCAGTATATTAGCTTTCCAGGGTTCTAGGTTCATGCTCCTGGGATGTGATTTAAAATCCATCACAGTTGGTGTATTTAAAATTCATTCGATACAACCCTCAATTCAAAGGTAATCTCAGTAATGTGAACCATGGCAATAATGTTGGTTTCGTGAAAAAAACAACCCAGTTCACTGTTACCCTTAATGGTAACCTGTCCAGTTTGCTAAATGTGTTTAAATGCAATTATGGGCACACATCAACCTGGTTTACCTGCAAACGCCGTGTGAAGTAACCAAGTCTCTCACATCAGGACCATTGCTGTGCACAAAATGCTGTCTCTTTTGGCCACGCCCACACCCCACGAAATAATGAAAATGAAGTGGAATCAAGGTGAAAATAACTCATTTTTATTTAGCTGAGGAATTTTACCTTTAACACAACGATTTAGTGTGATCTGGACTTGCTGCCTGCAAGGATAATGGAAGAGATACGATATTAACTTTGTCAATGGGAATTCCACCGACAAATCAAAGGGAACATAATGAATGAGCTCTTGAAAAGGGAACAGAGACATCATTCGGCTCAGTAAGCAAAGAGCCAGCGGGCACACGCTGGGCCGATTTTCCTCTTACCTGCAAAATAATTTTTCTTTAAAGCTGTGAACAATTCCTCTCAACCAGCACTTTTTCAATCACTTCACAGTGATTGTGGATTTATGAAAACCAGGCACGGGAGACACATTTATATATATATATATATATGATTCCTGTGTCGCTTTATCTCAGTTAGTAAACAAAATCTAAAACATGTCCAAATAAGTTGTCTATGTTTGAGCCAGTCCGCAGTGCGTGTATGTGTGGTTATTAACTGTGTGATACTCTGCGATTATATAAAGAGCATCGGTGTTCCAGTCACTTGATTGTGAATCTGAGAAGCTCAGTGCAGAATGAGGAAGCCTCTAAATTTTCTGTTTTTCTTCACGGTGCTGCTGCAGCCCATCACTGCCGAGAGAGGTGTGAATGCGAGGATTGTACTTACAAGTGAGGAACTTTCTCATGACAAAATATACTGCCCCCTGAAATCTGTGCTGCCACTCGATTCGATCATGGCTGCAAGTGTCTTAACTGCATCCACCGATCTTGGCTCTTCAACTTTAATGACTGTTTCCACGAATCCTCACTCGAATGTTTAATATTTTTTCCGACACTCCCAGCGCCTTAATATATTCTGTCAATCATAGCTCATATTTGCTATTCCCTCCATGGCCTTGCCTTAATTCTTTAATCACATCCAGCCCAAAATTCAATCGAAATATTTTTGTTCCCAACAATCTAGCCTCCGTTGCAATCTAAGAGTTTGACAAATCTACAATTTGCAACTGTTTAATTTCCTCCACAAAGCTCACCACTTCCTCTTGCTTATACTTCAAGATGGTCTTTGATAGCAAACTCTTTCAGAACGATTTGGTCACCTATCTGGAAAATTGGCTCATGTAACTCAGTGTATTTTTCTTACAGGCCACTCTTCTCCCTTCAAAGCACAGTATCAGTTTCATCATTATCGTTGTAAACAGTTCTTCTGCGTATCAGGCGTTGCTGGGCCATAATTAGAAAGTGTGAAAAATAACATTTCGCTCTGATTTCTTTTGGATTCATTGAGTAAACGTTGAATAGTTCAGTGTATTGTGTTCCGAAGTTAGACGACATAAGACCGGTGATCATGATCTATTTACCTCGCTTAGAATACACTTTAAGAACTTTAAACTGTGAAGCTGTCTATAAGACTCGGTTGGCGACATTGAGAACATCGGGCACAACCCAATTCTTCGTATTCTTATTCGAAGCAGACCTGGTATCTCGAGGGCACTGACGAGTGGCATCAATGAACATTACTTGTTTCACTCTTTCCAGGATATGGCAAGAATGGAGGGATTTGCAGAAGAGGCTGATGTCAGGATGATGAGGTCGAGGGTACCAGGGAAATGTTGCAAAGGTGAATGAGATATGCATATGCAATGCGCCCTCTGCGGAACCCGTCTGAGAATCAGACTGAAGCGATCTGTAAGTTGTGTAGTGCAAACTCCGCTACGTTGTGCAGTTTCAATGTCACCTGGCCCACTGCTTTCTGAATTAGTCCAAAAAAATAAAAGTTACAGCATTGAACACAGCATTTTGTCACATCTTTTTGTCACCATTTTGTCATGGATGGAAGGGTAGTTGGAATGTGTCAGAGCCGCATTGACATGTTGCAGCGGCAGTAAATCCAACAAAAATAATCTTACAACCAATTTCCCAGGTTCTTCGAGCACTATTCCTGGGATTATCCTGCGAGCAAGAATATAGAGCCACCAGCAGGTGAGTGAACAGTGACATTTAATGGTACGTGATGGATCTTGGGTCCCCTCTGCTTTGACCCCAGACTCTATGATCCTTCGAAGCATCAGATCAAACACAAGAAAGGAGAAGGCGTACTTGGCCCCAGCTGTCACCACCCCAGCTGATTCACATGTACCACTTCCAAGTTATGTTAAAATGATTTGGAAGGGATATTGAAAGTAACAGTACACAGTTGCTGCAGTTATATGCTGATCAGCACGAATGCATCGATCACACAGACACCAAGAAACCCATAAGGCCATAAGACGTAGCAGCCAATTTTGTTCATTCGTTCCATGGATTTTATCCTGCCGTTCAATGAGATGGTGATCGATGTGATATGATGAATATTAAGGACAATATCCCGCCTTTTCCCCCATTCGATTTGCTTGTTAATTTAAAAAAGTCCACCTCGTGCTTAAAAATACTTTGCGATCTTACTGGCAGTGCAATCAATACATTTGCAGATTTCACATTTAATATTCAAGTTTGAAAAACATCATGCCAGGGGATGTATCTGCCTGAAATAGTTTCTTTTGTTTTACCCCTGTACATTTTTTTCACCAGTGATCATTATTGTACTAAATTCCTGCCCCACATTTCTTTCTTGAATATGTAATATTTTCATACTGATATTCTTGTGCTCTCCCGTGAAGACAGAAGAAAAATAATAATTGTTCTCCGCTGTCATTTGCTAGTGCATTCTTATTATGTCACCAGTGTCATTCTTTGAGTGTCCTTTGTTCAAATTGGAAATCATATCCTTTTTGGGGTAATGTGCTGGAATTTCTGAGGAGATTTGAGAAAACCCTTTTTCACTTACAAGGTGTTGTGAATCTTGAATTAGCTGCCTGAGAAGATAGTGGAGAGTCTGGAAACATTACAACCTTTGAAACATATTTGCATGATTTTTGATTTGATTTGATTTATTGTCACGTGTATTAGCATACAGTGAAACGTGTTGTTTCCTGCACACTATACAGACAACGCATACCGTTGATAGAGAAGGAAACGAGAAAGTGCAGAATGTAGTGCTACAGTCATACCTCGGGTGTAGAGAAAGATAAAATTAGTGCAAGATAAGTCCATTCAAAAGTCTGACGGCAGCAGGGAAGAAGCTGTTCTTGAGTCAGTTGGTACGTGACCTTCGACTTTTGTATCTTTTTCCCATAGCAAGAAGGTGAAGAGAGTATGTCCAGGGTGTTTGGGGTCCATAATTATGTTGGTTGCTTTGCCGAGGCAGCGGGAATTGTAGACAGAATCGATGGATGGGAGGCTGGTTTGTGTAAAGGATTGGGCGACATTCACGACTTTTTTCGTTTCTTGCCGTCTTGGGCAGAGCAGGAGCTGACATGCCAAATCTCCTTCGACTTCTGAGACAGTGGAGGCATTTGTGTGCTTTCTTAACTCAAGTGTCAAGCAGTTCAAAAACACCATTCAAAAATAAGGTACAATTTCAGGAGAATGGGATTAGCGTGAATTCAATGGTCGTTATTGTATGTGCAGACCCGGAAGGTTGAAGGACATTTCTTTGCATTCTATGCCTCTATGTCTTTGGCTCTTTTATTGCAGCTCTCTTTACAGAATAATTCTAACAGACAGAATAGTCGATAATTATTCTAACCTTTACTTGGCAACTATTGCACGCTTCAATCTCTCCGAGGATTAATTATAGACTTTGTTTCCAGTGTCTGTTCATCTCAGTAAACGGCGCCATTAATGTTTCCAAATAATCTCTTTTGTGTGTGTGCTGATTAACGTAAAAAATATGTACGGACACTTAAAGAGCCTCCTTGCGCCAATCATTTCACTGGGGAGATCAGCAAAGAATGAAGGCAGTTCTTTTGTTGCTACAGGGGATCCTGTTGCTGCTGCAGCCCGTCACTGCCGATGGAGTTGACAGTGCAAGTTTTTTTATTCGGAGTTCAATACCGTTCTCAGTAAACAATCCACAGAAACATCGATTGGAACTGGTGAAGACCATTCATGCCTTCAAGTCTGTTCGAATATTTAATCACAACAGGATTGGTGCGTGTGTTATCCCTCTCTGCACATCATGTTTCAGTAACATTTTGAATATTTCCAATTGACAAGCTCATAATCTCAGTTTCCAAACTTTCTTGAAACCATTACACGTTTGATGTAAGTTACCCCAAACTCCGTCGAGATTTATAAATTGTAGTAATCGTGTAACATGATTTCAAGTTATTTCATGGCCTTGCCTTACTACTGTTAACTTTCCCAACCCAAAAACACTTCGAGATACCGGTGCTCCTCCAATCCTGGTCTAGAAATTCCAAGCGTTTATCCAATCGACCAGTGGCTGCCACCACTTCTGCTCTGTGTCCAAATTGGGGGAATTCAATCGATAAACCTGTCCACTTTCTCATGTAATACATACTTCAAAACCAATCTTTTTCAGCAAATATTACTCAACTGTCCCCAACATGGGTTTATCCAGCTCAGAGTATTTGCTTTTATCACACTGCTTTACGGCAACTTGTACCGTTCCCATATGTTGAGACCACCGTATCAATTCCAAATGGCTCTGGTGCCCATCGTGCTTCATTGGAATACAACAGAAGAAGGCTGCATATTCCTGGCATACTGATATCTCAGGTAAACTATATCATAGAATCATAGAAACCTACAGTGCAGACGGAGGTCATTTGGCCCGTCGAGTCTGCACCATCCACAATCCCACCCAGAGTCTATCCCCGTAAATGTATCCTAACTAGTCCCCCCGACACTAACGGACAATTTAGCATGGACAGTCCACTTAACCCCCACATCTTTGGAGTCTGGGAGGAAACCGGAGCGCCCAGAGGAAACCCACGCAAACACGGGGAGAACGTGCGAACCCCACACAGACAGTGACCCGAGCCGGGAATCGAACCCGGGTCCCTGTCGCTGTGAGGCAGCAATGCTAACCATTGTGCCACTGTGCCGCCCATATGGAAGCAGTGTGCACTGTTCCGGTCTCCAGATATTTAGAATAGATTATACATTGAGCACTGTTTTGAGCTCAATACACATCGCTGAAGGAAATCCTGATACACACTCTATTCTTTAGGCTCTATATTCCTGGGCACGACAGCATTACGAGTACAATCCATTGCTTTGTCTTCCATTTACCAGGGTTAGATCACACACTTGAAGGAATATGAACAGTTAAGCTCAATTAAGGCCTTGGTTAGACCAAACCTGGAGCAATGTGAGCATTTCAAGATTCCATATATTCTGTGAAAGCAGTCTTGATCTGTGGCGGGTACTGTGCAACAGCATCAATAATAGTTATTATTTTGCTTTTCCAGACTGTGATGGTGAAAGTGCGATATGCCAAAGACATCCATGTGAATCAGACGAAGTTGAAACTTCTCAGAAATGTTTTGTTATTTTTCAAGTGGTGCGTGGCCGAATGAGAGAGAAATGGAAGATGGACATGACTTATCCACGTCTGAGGAACAGACGAATGCTGGTTATAATCTGTGTAATTAAGTCTTAGCTAGATTCTGAATTTCCAATGATCCCTGACCATCTGTATTCTCAATCTTGCCAATAAAACTCGCTCCATTTATCACCTCTGCTCTGTGTTGCATTTACATTTTGGCTCTTTTCATCGCAATTTTAAACTGGAGGGTGAAGGATGCCAGAAAGCGGCAGGGCCGCATTAACGCATTTTATTTCCAAATCACATGATCATACCTTACAGCCAATATTCCAAAATTGTTGATCGGCATTCATAAGAAAATGCTGAATCGCTGATAGTATAGGCATGCAAATATGTGATGCGACAGTTGCATAAAATTTGGAGAGGTTGCTCATTTGCAGTGTGAACAGTGGGTCCAGATTATATGATTCTCCAACGTCTGAGGGAAAACACAGGGATAGACATCAGCTCTGACGAAGAGTCCTCCTGACTCCGAATGCTGGCTCTATTTTCTCTGCACAGATGCTCTCAGACTTGCTGAGATTTTAAAGCATCTTTTCATTTTCGTTTCACATTCCAGCATCTAAATATTTTGTCTTTATCTCAGAGGAATGGACCACTTTTGCTGAATAAATCATGCAACCCAGTCTCCATGAATTGATCTGCAGTTTTTTTCGAAACACGGTTGGAAGAATTATTGGAGGCAGCAGGTCACAGAATGTACTCTAGCTGTAGAACCTGCATGTCTATTAGAAGGAGTCCAGAGAGTACCTGACCAATGCTGATCCTTCCTGAGGACTGTATCATGTATTCCCCAGAATCTGTCTGTGGCAGATGCTTACAGACTTGTAAGTAATGCAGATGCTTCGCTGCCCTGCATTATTTGTAAGTGTGGTCATACAATGACTTTGTTAACCTTAATCCCTCTCTTCACACTGAGATATTTCCCATAGTGCTGTATGGTAGTACAACTGTCATAATTGATAGACATGATGTGGAGATGCCGGCGTTGGACTGGGGTAAACACAGTAAGAAGTTTAACAACACCAGGTTAAAGTCCAGCAGGTTTATTCAGGCGAAGAAGGGGCTTGGAGCTCCGAAAGCTTGTGTGGCTTTTGCTACCAAGTAAACCTGTTGGACTTTAACCTGGTGTTGTTAAACTTCTTACTTTAATTGATAGAGGCAGAAATGGTTTAGCAGAAAGCATTTCACGCATTGCTGTGAAATGATACACAATGTACTTTAAGGTTGCTGATGTTAAATTGTTGTCAAGCATGACCATACAGAAATGTTATCGTGTGGTATGTCCCAGACTCGATTTCTGCCATCACACAAAGAAGAAGGCATCAGTTCCAGTTAAGGTAGTTCACTTCTGTGTGCGCCTGATTACTATAAGTCTACCTGATCCCAGGTTTATGCAGGAACAAAGAGTAAACATCAGTCTCCAAATGTTGCATGGAGAGGAACTCCTGATACAGGGATACAATGCTGCTGTTTGCGGCCTGCAGGGTACACCTGGCAGATGTGTGTTTTTAGTGCGGACCTTTAGAGTATAAAACATTGCACAACGGAATGCAGAATACTAAGCCAAACAGAAGCATTGCCCAAAACTCCTCATAGCAGGCAGTAGAAAAGATTTACACAGCCAATCTTTAACTCTGAAATAGGAACTAGAAAGCGAGTTAAAGTTTCTGTTCAGTGACCGCTCATCAGTACACAGAAAATGTGAAATGTAATCAGCTTAGAAGAAGTGAAATTCGGGATATGAGCAGGAATGAGCTAAATGACACGTATGAAATCTTGTGCATGATCGGACACATTCATGGGAAAATGATTTCACCATACAAAATCCAAATAGAGGTGTAACTAGTGAATTAAAAAAGTGTATTTCTAGATCCTGTGTGAATGACAGGATAGGAGAATTCCAAGAAGAAAATATAGGAATTAAGGATGAAAAAATGTAGCATTTATTAAGAAAACAAGGTAAGCAAAATAAGGCTGCAGCCACGATGTTGTTTATGTTGAGTGTATGGAGACCAATGTTCCTGAAGCTCTTGTTGAGATTTTTGGAAACACGCTCACAGTGCAAAGGTAAAACGGCCAGAATAAGAAATCATGAGTGTTGAGCTGACAATAGACAGGGGATTGGTGTTATACATTCGGAAATATAGGTATTCTCCTCTTAGCCGTCACACTATCTGAGCCTGGTATACCGAGTGCTGGGATCCCTTTCTGTTTACAACTTGCATCAACGGTTTGGAATGTGGATACAAGCTTAGATTTCTAAATCTGTAGAAATCACAAACGCGGTAAGATTACTCAATAGTTGACTCCACAAATTACAGGAGCGCAGTACAAAATTTGTAAAATGCATCGGTAATTACTGAATTAGATTAACTCCAGGAAATTATCAGGCCATATATTAAGGTAGGAAGGTAAGGAAGGCCATTTCATTTAATATGGAAGTTTCAATTTGTTGCAAGAAAAAAACGGATTTTGCAGTGAGACATCAGTCACTTACTTTTGTTGTCTACAGGTTTGCCACAATAAAAAAAACAGAGCACTCGTCATTATTTGCAAAATAATTGGAATATTGGGAAATATTGCTCAACGTGTATTGAAACTTAGCTGTAGTCTTGTTTGTCGGATTTTGATTTCAAATAAATAGTCATCTGAAAGGAGGTGAAATAATTTGGAAGAATGTTGTCAGAAATATTATTTGAGCTGATACAGACCTTCTGATTCCATGAACCTCATTTTCATAAATATTGAGAGTTATGAAATGCATGCACATTGAGCAAGGTGACCAGTGTTTTTCCAAACGAGTGGAGTTTATGCAGCATTTTTGGAAGGAGTGAAATTCACAGAGGCGCAGTGAGGGGATTTCTGACATTTGCATCTAGACAGATGATGACACGGCCATGGATTCGAGTGAGATGGAACAGAGGAACAGGAACAAGGCATTTACAGATCGTACACTCTGCACCATACACCTAAATTAGGGCCGCTCATTTAACGCAACTGAGGTCATAGAAAGCTCAAGGTGTTCATATGGAACCTGATCAGAGACCGTGGATAGTCCAGGCAGCGGGCATCATAGAACTGTTTATGCTGGGGTCTGTGGGGAGATACCTATCTGCATGATCATGAAAAGAGGTCACAAGAGTTGGGTGACAAGCATTTGCTTCCGATATTACATGAGCTGCAAGCAGAAATGCACTCTCCAACTTGGACAGAAAATTAAACATGACCATGTTTCCTACTTTGCAACAGTTCTTACACTTCACACGTGTCTCTTTGGCTGGGAAACATTTTACAAGCTGTTCTCAGTCGAACATTTTACAAGCTGTTCTCAGTCGAACAAAATATATCTAAGGTGCCGAAGAATAGCTACAAGGAACTTGAAATGTTCACGTTGCCTCTCACTCCAGAGGGAAGAGTATCCGAACCTGAATATATAAAACGGATGAGAGTTCCATGGAGGACAAAGGACACTCCAGGATGTCACTGGTGAAATAATAAGTGCTCAATTGGCAATGGCAGTGGAGCAACATAAGTACTTTTTTTTCTGTGTTCATGGAACAACACAGGAATATCATTCCAAAAAATATATTAAATATTCAAGGATAAAACGAGGGAAGGGAATTCTGTACAATAATGATCATGACAAAAAAAAATACTCGGGGAAAACAAAATGCGTACCGGCCGATATATCCCCCGGGATTCATGCTCTGCATCCTAGGGTATTAAAGGCGGAAATATTACTGGATGCATTGCCACTAACATTGCTAAGTATTTTCAAGCAAGAGATGGACAGTTTTTAAAAAAAAATTAGTAAGTGAATCAAACGGGGAAAAGGCGGGATAGCGGAGTTAATGTTTATCATACCATCTCACTGAATGTTGGAACAGATTCTCTGGACCGAATGACTAACGTCTGCTGCTACGGCTTATGACTTTGTGGGTGTGTCGGTGTCTGTGTGGGCAATTCACTCGTGGTGATGAGTATAACTGCGGCAACCAGTGCCCACGTTGTGTACTGCTCCTTTAAGTAGCTCCTCCAACTCAATTTAACATTGCTTGGATGTAGTACGTATGAATCAGCTGGGCTGGTCATAGCTGAGGCCAAATAAGCCTTTTCCTTCCTTGTGTTAGATCAGCTGCCTTGAGGCATCATAGGTCGTGAGTCAAGGTTGAGGGGACACAGGGCCAGTCCTGCACCATTACATGACACTATTCACTCAAGGGCTGGTGGATGTGTTCTGCCAGTCTCTCAGGATAATCTCAGAGTATTACTCGATGAAGCTGGGAAATTGAATGTAAGTTTGTTTTTGGGAGATATACTGGTGCTGCGACATGCAAATATGGGCCTGAAGCTTTCCAACCACCCTTCCATCCATGACAAATGGTGGTAGAAGAATAAGACATAGAAGTGCAACGCAAGGCTGTGTTCAATGCGTTGAATGTTATTTTATTGGAATGATTCAGAAAACAGAGTGCCAGTATCATTGGAATTAAACAATGCAGCAGAGCATCTGCTGAGTAACTTCTCAACAACTTATAATGAAACATACATTTTTTCACATTTCCAGTTTTGGTCCAGTAACACCTGATGTACAGATGAATTATTTACGGCGAGAGCGATGAAACTGCTCCTGTCCCTTGAATGGAGGAGCACCCTGTTTGGCTCGAGGTTGCTTTGCGCAATGAAATTATCCCGAATATATTCAATTAGCTCACAGTCCCAGGCTACCATTTTACCAATCTACTTTGCCGATGCTGTGTGTATGTTGAAGAACCTATGATAGTTGGAATGTTATTTTTGTATCTCTGTTGTGGGGTAATTTGAGATGGCCAATTATGTTTTACTTAAATAATGCAAAGCTCACCAGGCAAGTATCACTGCATGAAGAAGTAACATTTATTTAAAAGAAAGCATAATGGACAGCTGCGTGTAGAGATCATCAAAAGGGTTCAGAAGTTCTGGATTTGAACAGCAAAACCTCTCCGATGAACCTAACGTGTACAACCAGAAACTGATAATATATAGATTTTCTTATCGATCATTCACACCTCATATTAGTTTTACATCAATTACATTCAGTCTACATATATCATAAGTTCATAAGATAAAGGAGCAGCATTAGGTCCTGTGGCCCATCGAGTCTGCTCCGCCATTCAATCATGGCTGATATGCTGATGATACACTTTATCCTGCAATCTCCGAAAAACCCTTCAACCCATTACCAATTAACAATCTATCTGACTTATCCTTAAATTTACTCACTGTCCCAGCATCCACCGCAAGTTGGGGTAGCGAATTCGACAGATTCACAAGCCTTTGGGAGAAGTGGTTTCTCCTAAACTCTGTTTTAAATGTGCTATCCTTATCCTAAGACTATGAGCTCTTGTCCCAGAATCTCCCTCAAGAGGAATCATTCGCTCCACATCTACTTTATCCACAACTTTCATCATCTCATATACTTCAGTTTGATCTCCCCTTGTACTTCTAGTTCCTGAGGGTACAGGCCTAAACTGTTCAATAATATTACCTGACATATCCCACAGTCAATTGCATTTTATCATTCAGCATAACGATATTTTATTTGTCCATTCATCCTGGACACTAACTCCTGCCTTGGCTGAACTCATTTCCCTATTGCTAAGTAACTATATGCTCTCATAATAGAGGTAAAAGTGAAAATTCCCACCGGCTCACTGCCAATTTCAATTGACATGTGTTCCTGCTCCAGGTACGTATCTATTCTATGCCTAGGCAATGAATGTCCCTGTTCATAAAATTGCAAAAATATGTTTCCTCACAAGAAATTTCTGTTAAGAATTCTGCTAACTGCTCGGAGTCCAAGGCCTTTGGTTCTGAACGCTTCACATTTGCCAGAACCCTGCTCTTGGCTGAAATGAACAATGATTCATAGAATACTTAAAATGCATTTCAGTAATGTTTTAAAATAAGTAATTACTTGTTTGATTCTATTACTGCGTGTATACATGTGTAAAGCATTTGTCTCATTAGCTTTTGAAATTCACTTCAAGAATCATTTAACTCTTTACTGGTAGTACTGTCAGTGCCTTGTATATTTTGCTTAAACCTTAGTAGCTGGTTAAAAAATTCCCCCTCCAATGTCACAACAATTTATTTGTCTATATGCTATACTTCCGTGTTCCTAACTTTACACAGTCAAGAAACTATCCCTGCGGATGCTTCCTAACATGCTCTATTTCTCATCTCCAAGGAACCATGCTTTACTTCCAGCTTTTTGTAGCGAGAGCCATCTCTCACCACAGGTCAAATCTAATCGTTAATTCAGGGGCTAATCGGCCAGATGTGCTTCCTATCATGCTAAACTGTTAATTACCTTTCACTAGTTAGGTTCGATCACCCAATGTTCAGAATATAAAAAATGTAGGTAACCTGTGTGAGAGAAAAATAAATGACCCTTCCATTAAATTATCTTTGCGTAATGATCATATACATTTAACTCTCTCTGCGAGAGGTTTGATTGAACTGATAAGAAGTGGCCACCTGCAGACAGCTTGCAACATGACAGAGTAACAAGTTGTACGTGAGATATATCAGTCAGGCGAGTTAAGTTTCGAAACCAAAATATTCACCTCCAGAAAAATCTACAGACGTTCCTAATTTCACAATGTCAGAATCGCCGTCATTTAATATCCTTTGCGACTCTGACATATGCAAGTTACCACAATATTCCCACTGTAACCTCACGTTAGCAGTTGCTTGTTCAACTCGGCAGTGTGTGCACGTATATTGCACATGAGGCCTTTACAACTTAGAGGTCTTAATTGTGTTTTATCACCCCAGTGCAAGCAGCAAACATTCAGCTTATACCTTATACCTGTCTAAAATGTGCATCTCTCTTATTAGGCACAACATTTTGAACATTGTTAACTGTCCCCTAGAAATTGCTGGTGACCGATCTTCCTGTATTCCAGAGTTGGAGCATATACACTCACAGTGGATTTGGAGTGCGAGCCATATGCCTGAGCATGAAATTACAGTTTGCATTTGTAAGCAATAATGTTGCTTCTTTATGTGGCTCATGGTCTCACATGGATGTCCACTGTACTCTGTTGGACACAATGGCAATATCACACAACATGATAGAATATATCCTCAGTGTGCGGACAACACTTTGTCTCTGAACATACTCCGTACCAATCACAACTTGCAGTAATATCATCGACATATTATTGATGCAAAAGCGAGATTTGAAAGGAAAATACAATAAATGGATGTTTCCTCCTCTTCTGGATTTATTCAGAGCCTGGCGCTGGGCCAGTCTGTCTAATATAATTTTTTCTCTCTCAGAGCTGAGCCATGCTAGTCATCAATGTTGTTACCGAGCCAGTGTGACACTTGGGCATTGACGTTCTCCCATACGATGTGCAATTCGTGCCGGTGTTACTGCAAATTATTCTAAAAAGCATTGCTGAACTTCAATGCATCAGCTAGTCAGTGTTAGTTGGAAAATTGCAGCTTTTTCATCAGCTAAAGTAAGGTGATTACTGTGAAGCAGCAGGAGTTTTATCTGTGTCACATTTGATCTTATTCTGAGATTCCACGGGGCGTTGAGCCGACGTAGAAAATGAAAATGCTTGCATTCAAATAGCAACATTCAAAAGTAATGGATGACGGCAATTGTGCCACAATGATAAGCGCTGGTCTGTTAGCGAGAGGGGAAGGTGCGTTAGGGAGAGGTGAGTGAGTTTTACTGAGATAGGAGGCAGTATTATAGAGAGTTGAGGGAGTGTCAGGAAGAAGAGAGGAAGTGTTAGTAAGAGGGCACTGGGCAGAATGGAGGGTGGGTTTAAGAAAGGTGACCAATTGTTTGAAGCGATGGAAAGAAGCATTAGAAAAATCCGAGTGAGTGTTAGAAACAGGAGGTGGAGTGACAGAAAGAAAGTCGGGAACTTTAGGGAAAAGGAAACGTAAGGCAGAGGGAAGGCAGAGTTATAGATACGCGAGGGACTGTTCGACAGAATGAAAGCGATTATTGGGATAGTGGAGGGTATGCGAGGGACAAGGAAAATAATGATTTCGAACGTTAACCTTTGTTAGGGGGAGGGTTTGAGAGTTAGGGAGAGTGTTGGGTGTATAACGAGTGGGGAGGAAGTAGGAGAGAGGAGAGAGTGTGGAAGAGACGTGTGTGTAAGGGAGAGTTGAGGAAATATTTATTTGTAGGGGAGAAATTGTTATGGAGCCTGGAGGGAGAGCAAGATTCAAATGAAATAGAGAGACAGATAGACGCATGAAGGGGGGAAAAAAGGGGAGGGGAATGGGGAACAACATAAAATAGGAGAGAGAAACTATGGGTGACGAAGACAGAGAATGGAGGGCAGGTCCCAATGTGTGGTACTTCGGCGAGACCATGCAGACGCGAGGACAACAGACGAACATACGCTGCAAAGCAATTGCAAGACAGGAGTGTCCCCTTCCAGCCTGGGAGCACTTCAGCAGTCAAGGGCATTCAGCCTCCGATCTTCTGGTAAGTGTTCTCCAAGACGGCCTTCAAGACACATGACAACGCAGAATCACTGAGCAGAAACTGATCGACAAATTCCGCCTTTAATGAGCATGGCCTCAACCGGGATCTTGGATTCCTGTCAAACTACTTGTAACCTCCACCATACTGCTTGGGTTTGCAAAATCTTACGAACTCCCGAGGCTTGAGGCAATTCACATCTCTTTAACCTGTGATTTTCCCTCTCTCCACGCATACTCTTTGTACCTGAATGTATTCGATTGCCTGTAAAGACTCACGTCCCAACCACTGTTCACAATCCAGCCTGATTGTCTTGAAATTGTGTATTTTCCTACACATGCCGTGTTGATGAATTAACCTCCACTGAACAGATGAAGGAGCAGCACTCTGAAAGCTCGTGATTCCAAACACAGCTTTTGGACTCGAGCCTGGCGTTGTGAGACTTCTTTCAGAGAAAATGGAGAGAGGGAGAGAGAGATAGAGAGAGATAGAGAAAGACCGAGAGGAGTGGTGGTGGGACGGGAACGAGCGAGAGAAAGGGAGAGAGAGATGAACACTCAAGCAATGTGCATAACTGTGCAGTGGCACTGAATTTCTATTATGTATCATATATCGTGATTACTTTGGGAGTACAAGTTGTCTCATTTACTTTGCCACTTTCAGACCTTCCTCCCCTCTCAGGCAATATGCTGAAGCTTCGATTCAAGTAAGAAATGAGACATGGAAAAGAGACCTTGATCAATGAAGCTAGTTTTATTCACATGTTTCAGAAAGCAGTGGGTCATGGGAACTATATAAGGTAACAGAACCAGAAATTACAGAAATCACAGTCGGTGTCAGATGGCTGTCGCTGTGGGACTTGTTCGTTTTGGTCACTCTTTAATCTTGCAGCACTTCAATATCTTTAAGCATGTTTCCTCCAATCGGACCTCGTTTCTTTTGCAGCCATTCAGTCTGCATCTCGCTCCAGCTTCTGAACATGTCAAACCGCGCCCTGGGAAATAAAAAACAAGACTTCATTGATAACAGAAGTCAGCTGATAGCGCACATATTCTTAGCAGCTGTGACCCAATTGAATGTCAGCTCGGGGCTGCTCAGCTGATGTCCATCTCGTGTCGATCTGAATATGTAAAGACACTTTGCACTGAGTGATAGACAAACCTCCGATTCGAAGTGATGCACTCACTCCTCCATCGGCAGCTATGGGCTGCATGAGCACCAGGAAGGCTATTACGAGAAGCAGCAGCTTTATCATTCTCCAATGATCAGCTCAGGATTAGAATGCGATAGCTGAACACCGGAGCTCTCTTTATGAACGTAGGGAGTGTTGTGTAGTTAATAATCATACACACAGGGCGCCGCTTGTCTTCGCCTTGTAAATGTTGTGAGGACATTTCAGTAACTGAGTCGAAAATTAACTGGCATCAACTGTGTTACTTATCAGTTGGTGGGACACGTCTGAGTAATGATGTCTGATGTGGAGATGCCGCCGTTGGACTGGGGTAAACACAGTAAGAAGTCTCACAACACTAGGTTAAAGTCCAACAGGTTTATTTGGTAGCAAAAGCCACTAGCTTTCGGAACAGGCATGGTACATTGGGGAAACCATGCAGACGCTACGACAACGGATGAGTGAACACCGCTCGACAATCACCAGGCAAGGCTGTTCTCTTCCTGTTGGGGAGCACTTCAGCCGTCACAGGCATTCAGCCTCTGATATTCGGGTAAGCGTTCTCCAAGGCGGCCTTCACGACACACGACAGCGCAGAGTCGCTGAGCAGAGACTGATAGCCAGGTTCCGCACACATGAGGACAGCCTCAACCGGGATATTGGGTTCATGTCACACTATCTGTACCCCCCACAGCATGCCTGGATGTGCAAAATCTCACTAGCTGTCCTGTCTGGAGACAATACACATCTCTTTAACCTGTGCTTTATGCTCTCTCCACTCACACTGTCTGTACCTTTAAGACTTGATTAGGTGTAAAGACTCACATTCCAATCATTATTCATGTAAATTGAGTTTGTGTCTTTGTGCCCTGTTTGTGATCAGAACTCCCACCCACCTGACGAAGGGACAGCCTGTTCCGAAAGCTAGTGGCTTTTGCTACCAAATAAACCTGTTGGACGTTAACCTGGTGTTGTTATACTAATGATGTCTGACACACCCTTACCAGAACACTGAGTTGTATTTTAAAATAAAATACTGCATGAGTTATAAGTGGTAATTGGGCCCATTGTGACTCTTTAAAAATGCTGTCAAATTATCATCTATTCCCCTTGACCGTTATTCCTCGCCAGGCAAAATCTGCCCTCCGTAAATGATCAAATTCTGCATTTGAAAGAGACTGATGATTTATTTTTTCATTGGCATTGCAGTAGTGGAGTCCCAGAGGTAAAAGAAAATATTTTCGTTAAAACAAACATGTTTACCTTCAATTTATTGCTTTTGAAAATGAAAAAGATCTGTGTCTACTGGTTCCCCAATCTCCCACCTTCCAAAATCTCCAAAGGCCATTATTTGGAGAAGAGTTGTGGAGCTCACCCTAACGTTATGGCGCAATGTGTACCCCTTCTCCAAAACAACCAGCACAGATTTCCGAAGCTGAATCGCATTGCTATTGGCGGCAGACTGCTGTGCGCCAATTGACTGTATCATTTCCCACATAAGACATAAGACATCGGAGCAGAATTAGGCCACTCGGCCCATCGAGTGTGCTTCACCATTCAATCATGGCTGATATATTTCTCATCCCCATTCTCCTGCCTTTTCCCCATAACCCCATGATCCCCTTATTAATCAAGAACATATTTATCTCCGTCTTGAAGACACTCAATGAACTGACCTCCACAGCCTTCTGCGGCAAAGAGTTTCACAGATTCGCCACTGCCTGGCTGAAGAAATTCAGCCTCATCTCTGTTCTAAAGGATTTAGTCTGAGATTTTGTCCCCTGGTTCTAGTTATTTTTTTCGTATCAGTGGAAACATCCTGTCCACATGAACTCTTTCCAAGCCTCGCAGTACCTTTGGGAAAAGATATTGACTACCTTTGGGAAACGATATTGACTATCTACCTTGTCTATGCTCCTCATTATTTTATAGACCTCTATAAGTTCACCCCTCAGCCTCATATGCTCCAGAGACAAAAGTCGCAGTCTATTCAGCCTCTCCTTATAACTCAATCGAACAAGTCCCGGTAGCATACTGGTAAATCGTTTCTGCGCTCTTTCCAGTTTAATAATATCCTTTCTATAATAGGGTGACCAGAACTGCGCACAGTATTCCAAGTGTGGCCTTACCAATGCCTTGTACAACTGCAACAAGACATCCCAACTCCTGTATTCAATGTTCTGACCGATGAAACCAAGCATGTCGAATGCCTTCTTCACCACTCTGTCCACCTGTGAATCCACTTTCAAGGAGCTATGAACATGCACCTCTTCATCTCTTTGTTCTGTAACTCTCCCCAACGCCCTACCATTTACTGAGTAAGTCCTGCCGTGGTTCAATCTGCCAAAATGCATGACCTTGCATTTGTCTAAATTAAACTCCATCTGCCATTCGTCAGCCCACTGGCCCATTTGATCAAGATCCCTTTGCAATTGAAGATAACTTTCTTCACTGCCACGAATCCAGGTGTCATCTGCAAACTTCCTAACCATGCCTCTGATATTTTCAACCTATTCATTAATATAAATGACAAATAACAGTGGGCCCAGCACTGATCCCCGAAGCACACCGCTGGTCACAGGCCTGCACTTTAAGAACATAAGAACTCAAGAAATAGGAGTAGGCCATCTAGCCCCTCAAGCCTGCCCCGCCATTCAATAAGATGATGGCTGATCTGAAGTGGATCAGTTCCACTTACCCGCCTGATCCCCATAACCCCTAATTCCCGTACCGATCAGGAATCCATCTATCCGTGATTTAAACATATTCAACGAGGTAGCCTCCACCACTTCAGTGGGCAGAGAATTCCAGAGATTCACCACCCTCTGAGAGAAGACGTTCCTCCTCAACTCTGTCCTAAACTGACCCCCCTTTATTTTGAGGCTGTGCCCTCTAGTTCTAGTTTCCTTTCTAAGTGGAAAGCATGGCTTTGTCAAAGGCAGATCGTGCCTTACGAGCCTGGTGGAGTTCTTCGAAAATGTGACGAAACACATTGACAAAGGGAAAGCAGTAGATGTGGTTTATATGGATTGTAGCAAGGCGTTCGATAAGGTCCCCCATGCAAGGCTTCTCGAAAAAGTGAGCGGGCATGGGATCCAAGGGGCTGCTACCCTGTGGATCCAGAACTGGCTTGCCCAAAGGAGGCAGAGAGTGTGTATAGATGGGTCTTTTTCTAATTGGAGGTCGGTCACCAGTGGTGTGCCCCAGGGATCTGGGATCTGTTCTGGGACCCTTGCTGTTTGTCATTTTCATAAATGACCTGGATGAGGAAGTGGAGGGATGGGTTGGTAAGTTTGCCGACGACACGAAGGTTGGTGGGGTTGTGGATAGTCTGGAGGGATGTCACAAGTTACAGAGGGACATAGATAGGATGCAAGACTGGGCGGAGAAGTGGCAGATGGACTTCAACCCAAATAAATGCGTAGTGGTCCATTTTGGCAGGTCGAATGGGATGAACAAAGAACAAAGAACAATACAGCACAGGAACAGGCCCTTCGGCCCTCCAAGCCCGCGCCGCTCCCTGGTCCAAACTAGACCATTCTTTTGTATCCCTCCATTCCGTTCATATGGCTGTCCAGATAAGTCTAAAACGTTCCCAGTGTGTCCGCCTCCGCCACCTTGCCTCGCAGCGCATTCCAGGCCCCCACCACCCTCTGTGTAAAATATGTCCTTCTGATATCTGTGTTAAACCTCCCCCCCTTCACCTTGAACCTATGACCCCTCGTGAACGTCACCACCGACCTGGGGAAAAGCTTCCCACCGTTCACCCTATCTATGCCTTTCATAATTTTAAACACCTCTATTAAGTCCCCCCTCATCCTCCGTCTTTCCATGTAGAACAACCCCAGTTTACCCAATCTCTCCTCATAGCTAAGCCCCTCCATACCAGGCAACATCCTGGTAAACATCCTCTGTACTCTCTCGAAAGCCTCCACGTCCTTCTGGTAGTGTGGCGACCAGAACTGGACGCAGTATTCCAAATGCGGCCGAACCAACGTTCTATACATCTGCAACATCAGACCCCGACTTTTATACTCTATGCCCCGTCCTATAAAGGCAAGCATGCCATTTGCCTTCTTCATCACCTTCTCCACCTGTGACGTCACTTTCACGGATCTGTGGACTTGCACACCCAGGTCCCTCTGCGTACCTACACCCTTTATTGTTCTGCCATTTATCGTATAGCTCCTCCCTACATTATTTCTACCAAAATGCATCACTTCGCATTTATCAGGATTGAACTCCATCTGCCATTTCTTTGCCCAAATTTCCAGCCTATCTATATCCTTCTGTAGCTTCTGACAATGCTCCTCACTTTCTGCAAGTCCTGCCAATTTTGTGTCGTCTGCAAACTTACTGATCACCCCAGTTACACCTTCTTCCAGATCATTTATATAAATCACAAACAGCAGAGGTCCCAATACAGAGCCCTGCGGAACACCACTAGTCACAGGTCTCCAGCCGGAAAAGACCCTTCCACTACCACCCTCTGTCTTCTGTGACCAAGCCAGTTCTCCACCCATCTAGCCACCTTCCCCTTTCTCCCATGAGATCCAACCTTTTTCACCAGCCGACCATGAGGAACTTTGTCAAACGCTTTACTAAAGTCCATATAGACGACATCCACGGCCCTTCCCTCGTCAACCATTTTGGTCACTTCTTCAAAAAACTCCACCAGGTTAGTGAGGCATGACCTCCCTCTCACAAAACCATGCTGACTATCGTTAATGAGTTTATTCCTTTCTAAATATGCATACATCCTATCTCTAAGAATCTTCTCCAACAACTTCCCCACCACAGACGTCAAGCTCACCGGCCGATAATTACCCGGGTTATCCTTCCTACCCTTCTTAAATAACGGGACCACATTAGCTATCCTCCAATCCTCTGGGACCTCACCTGCGTCCAGTGACGAGACAAAGATTTGCGTCAGAGGCCCAGCGATTTCATCTCTCGTCTCCCTGAGCAGCCTTGGATAGATTCCATCAGGCCCTGGGGATTTGTCAGTCTTTATATTCTCTAACAAACCTAACACTTCCTCCTTTGTAATGGAGATTTTCTCCAACGGTTCAACACTCCCCTCCGAGACACTCCCAGTCAACACATCCCTCTCCTTTGTGAATACCGACGCAATGTAGTCATTTAGGATCTCCCCTACTTCTTTGGGCTCCAAGCATAATTCCCCACTTTGGTCCCTGAGAGGTCCGATTTTTTCCCTGACAACCCTTTTGTTCCTAACGTATGAATAAAATGCCTTGGGATTCTCCTTGAACCTGTCTGCCAAGAACATTTCGTGACCCCTTTTTGCTCTTCTAATTCCCCGTTTGAGTTCTTTCCTACTTTCTTTGTACTCCTCCAGAGCACCCTCCGTTTTTAGCTGCCTGGACCTCACATACGCCTCTCTTTTCTTTTTGACCAATCCCTCAATTTCCCTGGTTATCCACGGTTCTCGAATCCTACCCTTCCTCCCCTTCTTTTTTACAGGCACATGCCTGTCCTGTAGCCCTAACAACTGTTCCTTAAAAGACTCCCACATGCCAGATGTAGATTTACCCTCAAAAAGCCTCTCCCAATCAAGAGCTGCCAATTTCTGCCTAATCACACTAAAGTTAGCCTTCCCCTAATCCAACACCTTACCCTTGGGACACCACTCATCCTTCTCCATCACTATCCTAAAGCTAACAGAATTGTGGTCACTATTTGCCACATGTTCCCCTACCGAAACTTTGAAGACCTGACCGGGCTCAGTGCCTAGTACGAGGTCCAGTATAGCCCCCTCTCTAGTCGGGCTATCTACATATTGTTCCAAAGAACCCTCCTGTACGCATTTTACAAATTCCTCCCCATTCAGAGTCCTTGCTCTCAGCGATTTCCAGTCTATACCAGGGAAATTGAAGTCTCCCACTACAACAACCCTATTTTTCCTGCAACTATCCTGTATCTCCTGACATATCCGTTCTTCCACTTCCCTTGGGCTGTTGGGGGGCCTTTGGGGGAGTACGATATAAAGGGAAAGACTCTTAGTACGGCAGAGGATCAGAAGGACCTTGGGGTCCGCGTCCATAGGGCTCTAAAATCGACCCCGCAGGTGGAGGAGGCGGTTAAGAAGGCGTATGGTGTGCTGGCCTTTATCAATCGAGGGATTGTGTTTAGGAGTCCGGGGATAATGGTGCAGCTATATAAGACCCTCGTCAGACTCCACTTGGAGTACTATGCTCAGTTCTGATCACCTCATTACAGGAAGGATGTGGAAAAGATTGAAAAGGTGCAGAGGAGATTCACAAGGAGGTTGCCTGGATTGAGTGGCATGCCTTATGAGGATAGGCTGAGGGAGCTCGGCCTTTTCTCCTTGGAGAGACGTAGGATGAGAGGAGACCTAATAGAGGTATATAAGATGTTGAGAGGCATAGATCGCGTGGACTCTCAGAGGCTTTTTCCTAGGGTGGAAATGGCTGCTACGAGAGGACACAGGTTTAAGGTGCTGGGGGGTAGATATAGGGGAAATGTTAGGGGGAAGTTTTTCACACAGAGGGTGGTGGGCGAGTGGAATCGGCTGCCGTCAGTGCTGGTGGAGGCAAACTCAATAGTGTATTTTAAGAGACTCCTGGATGAGTACATGGGACTTAATAGGATTGAGGGTTATCGGTGGGCCTAAAAGGTAGGGATATGTTCGTCACAACTTGTGGGGCCGAAGGGCCTGTTTTGTGCTGTAGTTTTCTATGTTTCTAATCTCTCCACCTCTACCCTTTCCAGCCACTTCATTATCTTATAGGTCTCTATAACATCCCCCCTCAGCCTTCTGAATTCCAACGAGTCCAAAACCAATCTGCTCAGTCTCACCTCATAATCAAAACCCCTCATCTCTGGTATCAACCTGGTGAACATTCTCTGCACTCCCTCCAAGGCCAATATTTCCTTCCGCAAATAAGGGGACCAATACTGCACACAGTATTCCAGCTGCGGCCTCACCAATGCCCTGTACAGATGCAGCAAGACATCTCTGCTTTTATATTCTATCCCCCTTGCGATATAGGCCAACATCTCATTTGCCTTCTTGATCACCTGCTGCACCTGCAGAGTGGGTTTTTCCGTCTCATGCACAAGGACCCCCAGGTCCTTTTGCACAGTAGCATGTTGTAATTTTTTTCCATTTAGATAATAATCCAATTTGCTATTATTTCCTCCAAAGTGAATAACCTCACATTTGTCAAGGTTATAATCCATTTGCCAGATCCTCGCCCACTCACTCAGCCTGTCCAAATCTCTCTGCAGACCTACGCCCTCCACACGATTTAACTTTTCGACTTATCTTTGTGTTGTCTACAAACTTTGTTCCCCTGCACTCAGTCCCCTCCTCCAGATCGTCTATATAAATGGTAGACTTTTGAGGCCCCAGTACCGATCCCTGCGGCACGCCACTAGTTACCATCCGCCAACCAGAAAAGCACCCATTTATTCCAACTCTCTGCTTCCTGTCGGATAGCCAATCCCCAATCCACGCTAACACCCTACCCCCAACTCCGTGTGACCCAATCTTCTTCAGCAACCTTTTGTGAGGCACCTTATCAAAGGCCTTTTGGAAATCCAAAAACACTGCATCCACCGGTTCCCCTCCGTCAACCGCACTAGTCACACCTTCATAAAAATCCAACAAGTTCGTCAAGCACGACTTTCCCCTCATGAATCCATGCTGCGTCTGCTTAATCGAACCATTCTTATCCAGATGACCTGCTATTTCTTCTTTAATGATGGATTCCAGCATTTTCCCAACTACAGACGTTCAGCTAACCGGCCTGTAGTTACCCGCCTTTTGTCTATTTCCTTTTTTAAACAGCGGCGTAACATTAGCCGTTTTCCAATCCGCCGGCACTACCCCAGAATCCAACGAATTTTGATAAATAACCACTAACGCATCCGCTATTACCTCTGATATTTCTTTCAGTACCCTGGGATGCATTCCATCCGGGCCCGGGGACTTGTCCACCTTCAGTCCCATTAGTCTACCAAGCACTGCCTGCCTGGTAACCTTAACTGGATTGAGTACCTCTCCTCCTACCAACCCTCTATCGTTAATATTTGGTAAACTATTTGTGTCTTCCACCGTGAAGACCAACACAAAAAACTTATTTAAAGTTTCAGCCATTTCCTCATTTCCCACTATTAAATCCTCCCTCTCGAAAAACAACTCTGTACAACCATCCTCTGGCTTCTGTCAAGAAGCCAACTTTGTATCCAAGAAGCCAATTTTGTACCCAAAGTACAAAAATATTGTTTGATACGGAGCTCAAAACTGCTCACAATACTCCAAATAGAGTCCGACCAGAGCCTTGTACCGCCTCAGAATTACAAACCTGCTCTTTTATTCTCGCCCTCTCAATATGAATGCTAACAATGCATTTGCCGTCTGAACTGCCGACTGAACCTGCAGGTTAACCTTACGAGAATTTTGAACAAGGATTCCCAAGTCCCCTTGTGTTTCTGATTTCCTTCGGATTTCCCCATTTAGAAAATAGCCTGTGCCTCCATTCGTCTTTCCAATGTGCATACCTCACACTTTTCCACATTGTATTCCATCTGCCGTTCTTTACCCATTCGCCTAGCCTTTCCAAGTCCTTCTGCAACCTCCCCCACTGCCCCGCGCCACCCCCCCCCCCCCGCCTCCACTTCCTCAATACTATCTGTCCCTCTATATATCTTTGTATCATCTGCAAACTTAGCAACAGTGCCTTCAGTTCTTTCTTCCAGATTTTTAGAACATAGAACATAGAAAGCCACAGCACAAACAGGCCCTTCGGCCCACAAGTTGCGCTGATCATATCCCTACCTCTAGGCCTATCTATAGCCCTCAATCCCATTAAATCCCATGTACTCATCCAGAAGTCTCTTAAAAGACCCCAACGAGTTTGCCTCCACCACCACCGACGTCAGCCGATTCCACTCACCCACCACCCTCTGAGTGAAAAACTTACCCCTGACATCTCCTCTTTACCTACCCCCCAGCACCTTAAACCTGTGTCCTCTCGTAGCAACCATTTCAGCCCTTGGAAATAGCCTCTGAGAGTCTACCCTATCCAGACCTCTCAACATCTTGTAAACCTCTCTCAGGTCACCTCTCATCCTTCGTCTCTCCAGAGAGAAGAGACCAAGCTCCCTCAACCTATCCTCATAAGGCATGCCCCCCAATCCAGGCAACATCCTTGTAAATCTCCTCTGCACCCTTTCAATGGCTTCAACATCTTTCCTGTAATGAGGTGACCAGAACTGCGCGCAGTACTCCAAGTGGGGTCTAACCAGGGTCCTATAAAGCTGCAGCATTAGCTCCCGACTCCTAAACTCAATCCCTCGATTAATGAAGGCTAGTACGCCGTACGCCTTCTTGACCGCATCCTCCACCTGCGAGGCCGATTTAAGGGTCCTATGGACCCGGACCCCAAGGTCCTTCTGATCCTCTACACTGCTAAGAATGGTACCCTTCATATTATACTGCTGCTTCATCCCATTGGATCTGCCAAAATGGATCACTACACACTTATCCGGGTTGAAGTCCATCTGCCACTTCTCCGCCCAGTCTTGCATTCTATCTATGTCTCGCTGCAACTTCTGACATCCCTCCAAACTATCCACAACACCACCTACCTTGGTGTCGTCAGCAAACTTACCAACCCATCCCTCCACTTCCTCATCCAGGTCATTTATGAAAATGACAAACAGCAAGGGTCCCAGAACAGATCCCTGGGGCACTCCACTGGTCACGGACCTCCATGCAGAGAAAGACCCCTCCACAGCCACTCTCTGCCTTCTGCAGGCAAGCCAGTTCTGGATCCACAAGGCAACAGCCCCTTGGATCCCATGCCCTCTCACTTTCTCAAGAAGTCTTGCATGGGGGACCTTATCGAACGCCTTGCTGAAGTCCATATAGACCACATCCACCGCTCTTCCTTCGTCAATGTGTTTGGTCACATTTTCAGAGAACTCAACCAGGCTCGTAAGGCACGACCTGCCCTTGACAAAGCCGTGTTGACTACTTTTGATCATACTAAACTTCTCTAGATGATCATAAATCCTGTCTTTCAGGATCCTCTCCATCAACTTACCAACCACTGAGGTTAATGTACATTATAAAAATCTGCGGTCCCAGTACCGACTCCTGAGGCTGGTTCGTCGCCATTTGTCATCCTGAAAAATACCCTTTTGTCTCCAACCTCTGCCTTTTGCCAGCCAGCCCATCCGATATTTATGCCAGGATCTTACCCTTAACAATATGGGTGCTAAACCTATTTAACAGTCTCCTCTATGGCACCTTGTCAGAGGACTTCTGGAAATCTAAATAAATCTCGTACACTGGTTCGCCTTTATTTAACTTCCTTGTTACCTCCTCAAGGAACTCTTGACGAAGCCGTTTTGACTCTCTCCTGTTTTGTCATGCGCTTCCAAAGTACTCCACGATCTCATCTTTAATAATGAACTCTAAAATCTTGCAAATGACCGAAGCCAGGCTAACCAGTCCATAATTTCCCATCTGCTCCCTCCTTCTCTTCTTAAACAGCGGAGTTAAATTAGCTACTGTCCAGTCCTCTGGGATCCACCCTGACTCCAGTGATACCTGAAAGATCACCACCAATGCCTCAACCATTTCCTCAGCTATCACTTTTAGAAACCTAGGGTGCAGTCCATCCGGTCCAGGTGATATATACACGTTCAGATCGTTCAGTTTCCCCAGAACCTTCACTTTAGTGATGGCCACTACAGTCAACTGTGGCCTCTGATTCTCGTGGAGCTCTGGCATCACACTGGTTTCTTCCACCGTGAAGAATGGTGCAAAGTAACTATTCAGTTGCTCTGCCACTTCCTTGTTTCCTATTAATTCTTCTCCAGCCTCATTTTCCAGTGGTCCACTCTCCATTTTTGCCACTCCCTTACCTTTTCGACATTGAAAAAACTCTTCCTTTCTTCTTTTATATTACCAGCTAGCTTACACTCATATTTTATCTTCACACCCTTATTACCTTTTTAGTTGTCCTCTGCTCGCCTTTAAAGACTTCCCAATCCTTTGGGTTTCCACAAATCCTCACCACTTTGTATGCTTTTTTCATTTCCTTCCATGCTGTCCTCGTCGTCCCCTGAGCATGTTTCCTCCTCCTTGGGATGAATTTCTTTTGTGCGTCCCGAATAACCCCCAACAACTCCTGCCATTACTGTTTCACCGTACTCCCTGCTAGGCACTCTCGTCTCTACACTAACAGACCTTTGACTTCACTGAAACATGTTTCAATGTTTTTACGACAAATACATCCTCCTTTGATGTAATTCTCTCTATTATAGGCATTTCGTTCATTCCCTCTTTCCTTATTTTATCAACCTGTCTTATTGCCTCTTCCCCTGTCTGTCTGCCCGTCTGTCTTTCTGTTGATCTGTCGGATTCTCTCTCTCTTGATTTGAACGAGTGTTACTGATTGGGAATGCAATTCCGATGTAATGTAATTGGAATTGGGGAGTGTCAATTATACCAGACCCTGGAATAATTCACGCTGGTATAATTCACGCTTTTATTAATGCAAATAATTGTAAGAATGACTGATGTTGATTCACTGTGATTAAGGAGGAATGTAATTATACTTGGGACAGGGTCATCTGTTTCCAAGCAAACACCGAGATTACCCTGTATCTTCTAAGACCCATAAAGACATTGTTAATATCAAGTCACAAAGAGTTGTTACCGAAACTGTACCTTTGTTTCTAAGATGAGAGTCTGTTATGACATGAAACAGCACATTCTCAGTTTCACAAACATGGAAAGCTGAGTCAATCCAGAAAATAAAAGTTTGACTCTCATCAGACAAATTGGAATAGGCGCTGCCGTTCATTTGTTTCGAATGAGTAAAGGAACTTGTAATATGTCTAGAACAGCTGTCAGTCCCTCAGACAACTCATTCCATATTTTAAATATACCCTGTGCAAAGAGCCTCTCAGCAACCACCCCGCCCCCCGAGCCCATCGCAATTGCTGCTTGTGCCCGTCTCCTTACATTGAAGCTCTCAGCTCCTCCATCCTTTCCCCTATACTTCCGTTTTAAAAACAGAAAGGAAGAGCATTATTTAAATGGCGATATCGAGTGGTTTGCGGCTGTGCAAACCAATGTGGTTATCCATGTGACTCATTCAATAAACGTCGAGACGCAGGTGCAACACACAGTATTATGTGGGTAAATGGTAAGTTGGCCTTCATTGCAAGAGTCCAGAATACGGATGATTTACTGCAGTTATCCAGGATATTGATGACAACACAGCTGGAGTGTTGCGTCCACATTTGGTCACTCTACCTAAGAAATGATCTACTTCCCACAGGTGGACTGCAGCAGAAGTTCACAAGACAGATACTTGTGTTTGTTGAGACTGTGCTATCAAGAGATATTTCTTCGAACGGACAGGCATTCACTAAAGTTTAGACTGGCGTCAGGGGGCCTGATTGAAACGTATAGTAAAGAACATTAACAGGCTTAGCCAGACTAAATGCAGTCCAGATGCGTTCTCTGTCTGTCGAATTTAAAACGACTGTACACAGACTCTGGATATCTGGCAGACCATTTAAAATTTGAGGAAAAAATATTTCTTCCCTCAAATTGTAACGAATCTATGAAATTAACTGTCACAAAAGAATGTAGGGGCCAGGTCACCGAATGCATTCAAACCTATATATTTTTAATGAGTTTGATGACATGAAGGGTAATGGGGAGAATGCTGGATTATCGCATTGAGATAGACGATCAGCCATGACCATGTTCAATGGCACAGCAGGATCGAAAGGACGAATTATGTACTCCTGCCCTTAGTTTCTATGAACTTAAGCATCACATTCTCTTGTCATGCGATATTTCGCTGCTTCTCACACCCTGCCTTATTCTGGACTGAGGATTAAATAAATACCATTTAATCCGTTTTTGTTTTAACTATTTCCCTCTGAAGCGGTACTGCCCTGTCACCACTCGCCATTCTGTCTAACCGAGTTCTTGGTTACGTATGTAGCGCTGCTGCATCAGAGCTTGAACATCCGTGTTCAAGACCCACGCCAGGACATATTAGCCCTGGAATTCCGGTTCAAATTGCACTTCTCCCAAACATGTTGAAAATCCTCTCTGTAATATTTCCAAAGGTGGTTGGACAAGGCTGTACAAATGTGAGGAATGGAACAAACCTCGTGCGGAATTATTTTGTAATCTATGAGGAACGAGCTGTCCCGGAATATGAAAACCGATCTTACTGTCTCTCTGTGGGGACAATCTACCTCTTCATTACTGCTTCCTGCAGGCTGTCTCCACCAGCTCCCAGCTGTATCATTATAACTCGTTGAATGAATCCACTCGGCTGTAGATCTTCATCTCTAATGCTACAGACTTCAAGACGAGCCCAATATGGATCATCCAGTCGTTATTTTGGGTTAGGACTGTTGCAATTTTTTTTCAATATTGTGTTTCACATCGACGATCTGGCACATGTATCACCTGCCAGCTTCATTTGCTGATATCGTTGCAATGCCGGATTTTGAGGCACTTTCAATGCATTGTCTCAAGAAGTTCTCCTGGCTGTACTTCAAGAATTCAGAGCCACGTCCACCCCCCGTGCGTGCGCACACACACACACACACCCCGACCTTTCCCGATCTTGGCTGTCTGAAATAATATTGGAGATTAACATGGATATTAAATAATATTATTAACCGAAACTTGTACATTGATCACTATCAAAAAAAACTTCTCTTCTATCAATCGCTGCGCGCTTGGGGCCGGAGAGAACCACCCGCCCGCTCAGATTCTTCCAGGCCACCGCCCCACCTCACCCCACTGAGGAATGCGAATGACTCATTTTTGAGCTTGAAGCCTACGTGGCTACAATTGAGGATACTTCTGAATATTATCCCTCCTCACTGCAATAATTGAGCCCTTGATGAATGCAGCAAAGCCATCTCCTCTTTTGCACCACATCACCCCACCGCCAAACCCAGCCCAAACACATATGAAGAACGTCGCCTGAAGATTCTTAACCCCGGCCAATTGAGCTATCTGTCCTGCCACGTCCTCAAATATTTCAGTGTGTAAGCAATTATATCATAACGGCACTTGTTAATAAGCAAACCCAATTCATTAGCCTTACCTATAAAACTTGAATTAAAATAAAATCAAGAAAGCATGTCCATATTTCTTTGTGTCTCTCTTAGCACTCACTGCCAGATTGGCTGGTGTTTTTACATATTTGCTGTGAAAGACCCCCCCCCCCCCCTCCCCCCGCCCCACTGTGACTCATACCGATGCCAAATTAAACCCCAGCCACCCACACACAACACAAGGAAACCTCCTTGAAGTTGTGCTGGTCCGACTCCTGTTCACTTGGAACACATGTGACTGATAGAAGTCGAGAATTCTGTAGACAATTCCCCAATGGCGCAGGAATCTCAATATCTCATCCCTGCAGCACACATTAATCTGCTCCAGCCTCCGATTCCGATACTCACAAACATGTGACACTGCAGTAATCCAGAGATTACAACCTTTGTGCTCCTGCTGTTCAATGTGCCAGGGAGCCCCGTTAATCCTTGCTGCAACAACTCATACCGCTTTCTCCCTATGTCGTTGCTCCCCCTTCCTAATGTCCTTTCGCCATCCAGAGAAAGGGAACAAGGAATTCAGTTGAAATCTTGACGTCTATTTCCAAAGAGAAGGATAAATACTTCATAAAGAATTAATGAGGCAGCCCTGAGAATAGTGTGTGCTGTTTTGGCCCCCTTAATGGACGAGGTATGTAGGTGCATTTTAGGCTGTGCAGAGTCGGTTCAGTAGATTTGTTCCAGAAGTGAGAGGTCTCTCTTATGAAGAAATCTTGGACGTTTTAGGCCGATACTCTCTGGAGCTTGGAAGCACTAGAGGAGATCTCATTGAGCTTTCGTGCCATAGAGGGGGTTTGAGGAACAAAACATGAAGAGTGTATTTCATCATGTCTTGGTCAAATCAACTAGCTTCATCTGCAAAGAATTCCAATAGATTTGTCAGGCACGATTACTATTTTGCAACTCTTCTTCACTATTAGAATTTATTTGAGGATGTAACTGGTAGAATTGACCGAAGAGTACCAGGAGATGCGGTTTATTTAGACTTCAGAAGGCTTTAACCGCGGCCTCACACACTATACTGCTATGTAAAGTTGGACTACATCGGACTGCTGGTAATCTCTTGACATTGATAGAAGCTGGTTAGCAGACAGGAAGCAAAGAGTTAACATCAATGTTTTTTCTTCTGATTGGCAGTCAGAGACTAGTGGGGTTCCGCAGGGATCCTATGTGCTAGGGCCCCAACTGTTCACATCATACATTAACGATTTAGAAGAGATACCTGAATGCATTATCTGCAAATTAGCAGATTATACCAAATTCGTGGGAGGCTGAGCTGTGAGGAGGATGCAGAAATGATTCACCGTGATTTGGGCAGGTTTACTGTGTGTGCATATGCATGACAGATGCAGTATAATGTTGATAAATGTTAGACTATCCACTTTCGTAGCAATAATATAAAGACATTATTACCTGAAATGGTGTAATTTCAGAGAAGTGGGTACTCAGTGAAACCTTGGCGTCCTCGTGGATTGATCGCTGAAAGTAAGCGAGCAGGTACAGCAGGCGGTAAAAAGGGCAAATCGTATGTTGGTTCTGGACTTCGCCAACATTAAGAACATTCTGTCTGAATCTGCCCTCTCTCACCCTGTTAGAAATTAATAAGTTTCTATGAGATCCCCTCTCACTCTTCCCAACTCCAGTGAATACAATGCGAACCGACTGAGCCTCTCCACGTTTGACACACCTGCCATCCCAGGAATCAGCCTGGGAAACATTCGCTGTACTCTCTCTGTAGCAAGGACTTCCTTCCTCAGATAAGGGCACAAGACATGCACGCTATGCTCCAGGTGTGGCCTCACCAACGCCGTATACAATTGCAGCAAAACATACCTATCCCGATACTCAAATTCTCTCGCTATGAAGGCCAACATACGATTTGTCATTTTTACTGTCTGCTGTACCTGTGCGCTTCCTTTCAGCGACCAATGCACGAGGCCACCAAGGTTTCACTGCGGACCCACCTCTCTCAATTTACACCATTTCAAATTATAATCTATCTTTCTATTATTGCTGCCCAAGTGGATAACCTCACATTTATTCACATTATACTGCATCTGTCATGCATATGCCCACACATTCAGCCTGCCCAAATCACGATGAATCATTTCGGCAACCTCCTCATAGTTCAGCTTCCCACGGACTTTGTGCGATCTGCAAATTTGGAGATAATGCATTCAGTTCTCTCTTCCAAATCGTGAGTGTATAATGTGAACAGGTGGGGTCCTAGCACATAGGATACCTGCGGAACTCCACTCGTCTCTGATTGCCAATCAGAAAAAATCTACTAAGATTATTGTGTACAGTTTTGGTTACCTAGTTACAGGAATGATGTAAATAAGGTTGAAAGAGTGCAGAGAAGGTTCACAAGGATGTTGCCGTGACGTGAGAAGCTGAGTTACAGAGAGAGATTGAATAGGTTGCGACTTTATGCCCTGGAGCGTAGAAGAATGAGGGGAGATTTGATCGAGGTGTATAAGATTTTGATGGGTATAGATCGAGTGAATGCAAGCAGGCTTTTTCCACTGAGGCTCGGGGAGAAAAAAAACAGATTGCATGGGTTAAGGGTGAAAGGAGAAAAGTTTAAAAGGATTATTAGGTTGGTGGGGGGGGGGGGGGGGGGCTCTTCACGCAGAGAATGGTGGGAGTGTGGAATGAGCTGCCGGATAAAGTGGTAAACGTGGGGTCACTTTTGACATTTGAGAAAAACTTGGACGGAGAGGGGTGTGGAGGAATATGGTCCAAGTGCAGGTCAGTGGGACTCGGCAAAAAATGGTTCGGCACAGACAAGAAGGGCCTAAAGGCCTGTTTCTGAGTTGTAATTTTCTATGGTTCTATGGTTTTCTATGGTTAACACTTTGCTTCCTGTCTGCTAACCAGCTTCTATCAATCTCAAGACATTACAAGCAATCCTATGTGTTCTAACTTTACATGGTGGTATTGTGTGTGAGCTTGGCAAAGCATTCTGAAAATCTAAATAAACCACATCCACTGGTTCTTCTCGGACAACTCTACAAGTGACATCCTCAAACAATTCCAATAGTGAAGAAGATTTGCAAAAGATAAATCGTGCCTGACGAATCTATTGGGATTCTTTGCAGATGTAAAAATTTGAGTTGAGCAAGACACGAGGAATTACACTCTTCATGTTCAGTTCCTCAAAAACTTTTATGGTCCTTTACTACTCAATGAAATCTCCTCTGGTGCTTCCAATTTCCAGAGTGTATGCGCCTATAATGTTCAAGATTTCTTCATAAGAGAGACCTCTCATCTCTGGTATAAATCTCGTCCAATGCACATACATACCTCCTCGATTAAGGGGGCCAAAATGGTACACACTATTTTGCCTCATTATTTTTTTAATGAAGTCGCAGCAACACTTCACTATGTTTTTCTCCTACTCCTTAGCAATAGATGTCAAGATTTCAACTGTCTTCCTTGTTCTCTATTGTATCTGCATCGTATGTTCTGTTATTCATGCACGAGGACAGCCAAATCTCGATACATTTGATAGTGCTAAAATGTTTCTCGATATAAATAGCGATTTATCTTTGTATATTTTCGATCAAAATGGATACCTTTGCATCACAAATATAACTCCACATTTCCCATCGTTTTTGATCCACACTCTGAACTGTCTGCAGTTCTTACCATTGAAATTGCATAACTTGCGCACTGGCTAATGGATGGCCTTTGGATTATTCAAAGGGATTTGGAGTGAACTGCTAGATCGAATTGTCGGGTTGATTCTTTCGTGTCAGATCCTGTCACCATGTTCAAGGTTGTCAGACAGGAAGGCACCTAATGAGTGGTAAGCTTGGTTTCCTGGTAAATACTTAAGACACAGAAGAAGAGTTCAAGAAAACCTGTTTTAAAAGCAATTCAAAGGATCAACCTCGACCTCTTTAAACACAAATTGCATTTCACTCAGCTCCAAAATTACAACTCCCATATATTCGTTTTTGGGACGCAGGAAGTGCTGGTAGCGTCAACATTTATAATCAATCTCTAAGTGGCCAAAACGAGTGACTTGCAAAGCTATTTCTGATTCAGCCATATTGCGGTCGATCTGGAGTCACATGTAGGCCAGGCCAGATAAATATGGCAGTTTCCCATCTATAATGGGCATTAATGAACCAGATAGGTTGAGTATAATTTCATCACCAGATAACGTCAACCACCAACATTCAACTAAAGGCAAATACAGATAATTTAGAGATTCAATGCAGCACATGAATTCATTCAGCCCTTCGCAAATTTGCAACTTGAAAACAATTCGGGGTTCATTGGAACCTGACCACTTCGGATCAGGAGATGCAGAGAGCTGTGGAGAATCAGGAAATGGACAGGATTGCGAAGGTCGAGCATGAGCGAGCGTCGATATAGTTAGGGTGTGAGCTGCAGAAAGAAAAGATGGGAGCTCTAGACATTTAGAGTGGGGCTACTGGAGGAATGCTATTGCATCATGTATTTCTCAGTGAAATCAGGCACAGCACAGAAAGGTAATGGTATCAGTGAACGCAGTGATTAATAGATTGACCCTACAAAGGAAGCAGTTGGCGATGCTGGATACATACAATGACAATTCCAACCAGATTATTGTAGTGGCCCCTGACTTCAAAGAACTGCTGGGTCTTGGGGGCTTGAAATTCTGCTAGAATAAAACAATACGTTTCTGTAATGTTCTCAATTGAATTTTTGAATTGTCCTTGAGACCAGCCTCGTTCATTAATCTCCCTCAGGAAATAAATCGGCTGTCCTTTCCTAGTCTGAAATAGAATGGCTGTGGACCTATAAGGGCGTCTGATTCCGAACTGGCTCTTATTACGAATTAATACTGATGTGTCACATATTGACAGGATTGCAGGGGAGGTCAGAAAGTGCAATGTACATTTCGTACCTCCAATGTCGCCATCGAAATATAAACAATATCGAAGGCTCGCCCAACATCATCCCTGGATCGGATCCTGTCCATCTGGCCGGACAGTCCCGCCACAGGTGTTAGCAGAGTGGCAGACAGTCGGTGGGGAAGGATTAGTTTGACAACCTCAGCGTTGGGTCAGGACATTAGAATGACTTATGGTTTCATGGCAAAGATGGGGGTGATGATTCCCAGCGAGCACTCTCCCTCAACTGTTGAATCCTTGCTCCTCCATGCTAAATAAGTCAAAGGCGCAGCGGAGCAGGAGAAAATGCTCAGGTTATAAGATTGTGGGACAGTTACCCGGAATGGTTCTGTGGTACGAGTGCTGACCGAGTTGGTTGAGGGACAAATTACCTAACTCTGCCATAATAGGCCAGGGTCGGGTGGTGAGTGAAATAAAACAGCGTAAAACATAGTTGCCCTTGTCCTCAACAATATACATCTCGCAATCGCAGCTCTCCGTGAGAGCCATGGTAATGGTGACAATAGCAAAAACATTGTGAAGATTAGTGACGTCCGCACAATCAGCACGCACTCCCGGGTGTAGTATGGCTCTAACATTGTGTCAATGAGATAGATTCAGGGCAGATCTGAATGCTGAGAACACGCACGATGCTCTGTGGGCCATCAGCAGCAAAACTGTGTGTAGCACAAACTAACCTCAGGGCCATTATGTCCGTATAAATCCATTACCATCCCGTCCAAAGGTCAACATTGACTGAATCAGGATGCAGGAGAGGTGCACCAAATCTCTGCAGTTCGACCTCCTACGTGGTGGCGCCCTACGGAAATAAAAATGTGAAGAGTTGGCTTCAGATTGATCCCCATCCTGCATGATGTGGTATTGAGCTCGACAAAGTGAAATCCAATTTTTATCGCCTCCACCCACAATTCCCAAGTGGATTATCCATCTTGTCCTCCTCCTGAACTCCAAAGCATCAGTGGTGCCAGTCTCGTGCTAACTTAAACAACGCTATGCCACATCAAAAAGCATATGGAAACTTCAACAAAACCTTCAGACAGTGTTACTGAAGAGGCATAATGTCCCCAGAGAGAAATAATAACCATTGTTTCACACTGAGGGACAGTTCCTTGCCCACATCTTGTTAAACGGTGACACACTTTTCTTTTCAACACTTTCAAAAATAAAGTAGAACTGTTCTAAGGATTGAAATGTTGACAGATTGGCAAGTCCAAGTATAAACAGAATCCAAGTATAACATATCCTGGTGTGGGTCTTGAACGCCGAGCTTCAGGCTCAGATTCAGGAACATTACTTACTGAGTCGAAACCTCCGTCAGACAGGAAGGCGACACGGCTGCCTCACAGCGCAAGGGATCCGTGTTCGAATTCCGGCCGGGTCACTGTCTATGTGGAGTTTGCACATTCTCCTCGTGTCTGCGTGGGTTTCCTCCGGGTTCTCCGGTTTCCTCCCACAGCCCAAAGAAGTGTGTGTATAGGTAGGTAGATTGGTCATTCTAAATTCCCCCTGCGTGTCAGGGGGATTAGCGAGGACAAATGCATAGGGTTGTAGGGAAAGGACCTGGGTGGGATTGTGATCAGTGCAGACTCGATGGGCCGAATGGTCCCTCTCGGCACTGTAGGATTCTATGATTCTATTCGGCAGCTTAAGTGGACATCCATTTCTCCTGAGAAAAAAAAAACGCAAGTGACCTCCAGCTCCCAAGTGTTTTAGTATCTGCACTGTTTATTCCCCAGTCTTATCAACCACAATGAGATCCTTCCTAGGCCTTCGTCCTCAAGGTCCGCCAGGTGAATGCTGCAGCCACATGCTATACTGCAATGAGTTCACTGTACAAAATGAACACGAGCTCTCAGACGAAGTTGTGTGATGAATGAAATGCTCAAATATTCATCTGTTTTAAATGCAGGCCGAACTGTCATAATGTCTATATTATTGAAAATATGTGTGTGCTATCTCTCATCACAACAGTCTTCAATTTCACAAATAAAGGGCTGGGTTCCAGTACAGCTCTTTATAACTTGAAGTCAACATGTGTTTTGGGGTCTTAATAAGGTGCATTATCTTCTTGGATTTGGAAACTGACTGATGTCCTCGTCACCATTTGCAAATATCTGCATCATTCCTCACATTCATATTACTGGACTCGTCCTTAGACCAGTTTACAGTTAAACCACCCTGTGTTATTTGCAGACAGACTCCAGTACAAATCACAAGGCACATTTGAATTAACCATAAAACATAGTGACAGTCTCTACTTCTTACACTGAGATATAAATTTGGAAGAGAGAGAAATAAATACGAATGAGAGCGAGATTTCACCATAACTTAAAAATGTTATCTGATCTAGTGATATTGTGTCTAACGAATGTCAGTGTTGTAATATAGCAAATGTGACAACTAATTTGCTCAGAGTAAGGTGCCACAAATAGCAAAGGATTTCTTGGAAGATTGATCATTATTGGCCCAAGGACACCAGGGAGCGCTTCCGATCTCTTCGCCCAGTAGTGACCCTTGAAGTTGTTCTGAAACAGGAGATTAGCGCGTCCAGTAGGTACAGATGTACAAAATTGTCAAAAGAATTAAATGGAAGATGGCAAGATTTGTTTTTTATGCAGAGTTGTGAGTTGGAACACGCTCCCTATATTGTTATTGGGGAAAAATCCACTCGTCACCTCAAAGGATGTATTGGATTATTAATTGAGGGGAGGATCTTTTTACATGGCCAGGAAAGTGAGGATAACTTGATAACATTTTGAAAGCAGGAAGATGGATAAAATGGTTAGTGCCTTCCGTGTTTTATTCGTATTTGAAATGCAACAAAGTCTGCTGGTGAACCTTCCCGAGATCAATCATTACGAAGATCTTTCTCTCCAAATTTATTTTTTAAAAATGACTTGATTCCAGTTAATGTTGGACTCCTTTATTGGATTGCCCCTTCAACGTGTCCAAGATTAACCCAACGGGTGCTCATCTATATGATTATTAACTTTGTATGCCCTCAGAGTTGTGAACCTGTGGAATTCTCCACTACAGAAAGCTGTTGGGGACATTTCGTTAAATATGTCCAAGAAAGAGCTGGACGTGTCCCTTATTGCTAAATGGGATCATGGAGAATGGAGAGAGCACAGAGATGGGATACTGAAAGTGCATGATCATCCATGATCATATTGAACGGGGATGCAGTCTTGAAGGGCCGAAGGCCAACTCCTGCACCTATTGTCTATTGTTCTATGTTT
Source organism: Mustelus asterias (assembly GCF_964213995.1). Taxonomy (NCBI): domain Eukaryota; kingdom Metazoa; phylum Chordata; class Chondrichthyes; order Carcharhiniformes; family Triakidae; genus Mustelus; species Mustelus asterias. The sequence goes on from NW_027590594.1 coordinate 195,516, forward strand.
CTATGTATGAAATATTCAAAATGTCGTCCAGATGTTCATTTCGACTGATTTAAGTGTAAAAGTGATGTAACGTGGATTTATGGAGAAAGAACAATAACACAGCAGGGAACAAAGGGCGAATTTGGGACATATTAGTGCTCCACCTCTTAGCATGAACCAGAATTCGACATTCGGTGTTAGATTTATGCAAAATGGGCCCAACTAATATTGTTTTATGTCGGGACGCCAAACATACTCTTCCCATTGTTTAAGCATCGCCAATATTCCGAAATATTAGAGAATTGTTGGATAGGTTGGAATGATCTCTACTGCCTCGGGAGTGTCGCGCCATATTGGAAACAACATTATCAGAGACATAGTTTTAGAAGTGTTAAACCTTCCCAGATGTCAATGAACATAGGTCGATGATAAACTTGAAAGCTGAGATAATTAGACATTTGCTACTCAATGTTAATGAGGATTATGGAACAAAGACCGTTATGTTGAGACAGGTCATGGATACATTGAAGCTTAATGGATGGTGCAACATACATGTGTGGCTGAACATCTTCCAACTGATCGTCTGGTTATCAATGCACTCAAATATATATTATTCATGACATATGTCTGCTACACGCATTTTACAATCTAACAACAGCACTGAGCTCACAACTTGAGTCTGTCTGCTCCCGCAAGTCTTTTGGTGAGTCCATGAGTTGTAGCCAGTTGCGATCAATAACGCTCGACTAAAATTTGGGCAACGCGTTCTGGAGAGAACGATGCTCTGCCTTGGCTTAGGCGGGAGGTCGAGCAGTACATTAGCCTTTATATGTTTCAATGTGTAGCCAATTTTAGGTAGAGTGTTTGAAATTATGTACTCAAGTTTGTAGCTTTGAAAAGTGTGAGGGCTGTGACACCGCAGCCACAAGAAATCCTACCATCCAGGACCGAAACACAGTGACATCAAATTTACAACATGAGCTGCAAGATGTCATCCAGCCTCCTTACACTGCACGTTTCAAAGCCAGTTCGAGGAAAAGGTCCTGACATACACGGGGCCGGTGCCAGCTTCAATTCACCTTCATGCGAATTAACCTTCTCACTGCAAAATATCAAGCCGTTCACTTCACTGTCGCTCGATCAATTGCAGGAATTCACTGCCTATCAATACTGTAGGTACATGTACGCCACATGGTCTGCCGTGGTTCAAATAGGCTGTTCAGCATCAGCTTCCAAAGAGCAATGTATAATAAATGTTGGTCCAGCTAGCGACAGCCACATGCCATGAATGAATAATAGTAATTACAAAAAAAGCTCGAACAGATTGGTCCCTTTGCAGCATATTCCAGGGGGAAGGGAAACATTAGTCATTGAAGTCGGACTCAAATGTCCTTTGTTCTTTAGGAGGAAATGGAAGGGATGTGAGGCCATGAAGGGCAATATCTTTTTTGGAGGAAGAGGCAAACAACAGGGTGAGGTATTTCATTCATGTGATTATGGGGCACCCCTCATTCTCTGAACCTCTACCACCTGAAACTCCAGTGCCCTATCCGACAGCTAGTTTATCCTCTCCTTGGAGTGGAGAACAATCTGATCTGCTGCTGTTTGCCAGCCTGCCAAGTGCTCACATTCAAAAGAAATGTATGTGCACAGTCCACGCATACTGCCACAAGGAGATTGCGGCGATTCAGCTCGTAAGTGTTAAATGTGCAAACCTTTCGCTTTTAACCTCTCCAGGTAAGTTAAAATTACGCTCATCATCAAATAGGCTCAAACGTCGGACCTGGTCTTTCACGTCGGTCTATTCCGAAACCCACAAAGCAGCGTTTATTTATTGAAGCCAGCAACATTTGGGTGCAAACTGTGTATTGTCAGCAGAATCGGGCAGTGAGATGTTGGATACTATGCTGGGGCTGATAAGTTACTGACAGATTCTGACACATTGCTCAAGGCTGCCAGACAGAATGGCAACTGGTCCTCAGTCAGTTCCACTTCCCAGGAAAATACTTAACGAACTGAGAAACAGATCAAAATGACCAAATGCTTATAACAACTCAAATGATCCGGATGGAATTTCTTACACACAGATATTTCATTCTGAAGAACAGCAACACTGATTCCACTCCTGTACATATGAGTGTTGTTCAGCCCAACCAAAACTGAGATGCAATTGAAGTCCCAATAAATGTAGATTCACAATGTCATTGCAACACAGGAATCCAGATCGACCCATCCAGTCCAATAAGTTAGAGCGCAGTGAGGGAACATTAACAGCAGGCCAGCCAGGAACACAGGACGGATAGCGGTGTGGGCTGGATGAAGGAAATAGTGACGTGTTTTCTGAAAGATAGGAGGTGCCGGAGCCTGGTGAGATTTGGGATGTGTTGATTTCCTGATCGATACATTGCATCAGGAATTACTTATTATACGATATATTTGGGCATACTAATCAACAGTAAACGATTGTTCAAATTCATTGATTATACAGTTACAGTTAATAGTGTTGATTTTTTTCACTTTTGCAACGTTTACATGCTTAGTTAACCAGTTACATTCTCTTATTGTTTGTCCAAAGATCATATGCAGTTATGAAAACAGTATGCCTTCATGGCTATATGATTCAAATTTCCATGTTATCTACGTCCTCGTTTGTTTATCAAATCTTCCATTTTCTTATTTCTCGTGCATATTGTCTGTGCAGCGCATCTGCAGCTGTGGGATCTTCTGGGAAAACTTTTCCGGGGTAACTCGGCTGTATTCAGTTCACAGCAGAAGTCTGCTGTACTCAGTGACGTTTGCCCTTGAACATCTCCCAATTCCATTATTCGTAAAAGTGATAACCACAGACTCATTGTGTTGACAAGGACCCAACTTTACACGGTGCCTGCATTCAATTATGTGTTGTGGCAATAATACTGTGTAAAATGCGATGAATTTAGAACAAGTCCAGCAGCTCAAAACATTATCATGATGCTGTCGGACATCAGCACCAAAATTCTGTTCAATTTGTATCTGCAACCACAGGCCCAGCATGTCTGAAAATGGGCCATCACCGTGAAGCCATCATTAACTTAACAATTACCCCCAAGTCAAGTGATAAATCACGGTTTAATAAAAAGTGCAGGAGAAGGAGTCAGGAGCAGCCACAGATTTGCCTGGAAAAATGAGGTGCTAAGCGAATGAAGCCGGAATAAAGGAATGCATTTAAATTCAACAGCAAGTGGCAGGCGGAGATCCATGAAAGCTCAGCAAAATGATCAGATCAAGGTTCTGCAGTCTGGTCAACTTTAGTGGTCGTGTCCAATCAAAAAATAAAGGTTACTCATTCAACCCCATCAGCAATGACGTGGTGCCCACCTCCTCTGTGTGGAAGTCAAGGCCAAAACATTTGTTTCGTCTGTAGCCGGAGTTCCCAACGAGATTATCCATTTCAGCTTCAACCTGGAATCCACAGCATCAGAGATGCCAATCTTTAACCAATTCGATTCTTTCTTCATGGCATCTCGAAAAAGCTTGCAGCTCTTGGTTACAACATGAAGGCAGTAGTACTGATGACAGATATTGTCCGTAAGGACATTCAGTGTGATGATGTTTAGCAAACAGGGACATTGCGTTGCTCATACCTTGCCATGGGTAATCACATCAAGTTTCCATTTCTTTCCCAAATCTTCACATAACCATTTCCCTACGTTTGAGAATCGTGTCCGATAGTCCAGTGAATGACCAAATTGAATATCAATCAGTTTTATCCGTGTTTAAGCTGAAGCTGAATTTAAAGGATAATCTGTCCTGGAGTTGGGCTTGTACCCGGAACATCCAACTAAAACCCAGAAGCACTGCCTGCTGAATCACAATCTGGTGACTGCGGTCAGGGCAAATCTTTACAAAGGGAAATAACTAATGAAGCAACTAAAGCTTAAACTGAGAAATTTGTAACCCTCTGCGCACATGCATCTAACAGAGTGAGAAAGATGGATGTGATATCATAAAAGAAGGGTGGAGAAGGAGAGGAAAGGAGGGCAGAAGAGCAAGCATCTTCAATTAAGCGGATTGACAAAAGAGGAATAAGCAAAAGCAAGGAAAATATTTGGTTTATTCGAGAAATAAATTGGAATTATTTGTCTGAAAGCACAGAGGAGGCAGGTTCCATGGTGTAATTGAAAGTGAAGGTGATCATTATCTCAAGATTCAAAATCCGCAGAGCCAGGGTTGAAGAGTGCATTTGGTCCAGCAGAGAGGCGGCAGCGATGTGGGAATGGAAATGGCCTCCTTCTCCATTGTAGCCATTCTATGAGCTGATGATGAGGACGAAGCGTGCGTGATGAGAGAGTTGGGGAGAAAATGGATTGAGAAAGAGAGAGAATCATATTGAGAGACGGAGCAGCGCAAAATAATGAAGTCAGGCACAACGAGTGAGAGGGTTACAGTGGGGTGGGGGTGGGGGGCGGGTAGGTGGCAGAGATTGAGAAATAGTTTCAGAACGTGAGAGACAAAAAAGCGGATTGAGAGAGAATGATAAACGTTGTGAGAGTGCCTCGAAGTCCACAGAGTCTGATACGTGCTCAACAGATATTAGATGTTATATTGACAAGATTGAAGCAGGACACACAATCACGATTAAAGTTATTGGTAAATGTAAAGAGACAAATGAAAAAAAACTAACTTCTAGCATTTGAAATTGTTGGACAACAGGTATGTCATACTTACTGACAACCACAAAAGTAACAGACGTTGTTATTCTGGATTTTCAGGAAAAAAAAACTTTATAGAGCTTCTATAGGTATGTTCGGAGCAAAAGGATAGTGTGGGATAAAATTGGTCCTCTTGAAGACCAGATTGTTGGACTGTGTATGGAACCAAAAGAGATGGGGGAGATACTAAATGGTTTTTTTGCATCCGTATTTACTGACGAAACGGGCATGGAGTCTACGGAAATAGGGCAAACTGGTAGGGAGGCCATGGAACCTTTACAGATTAAAGGGGAGGAGGTGCTCGCTGTCTTGAGGCAAACCAGAGTGGATAAATCCCCAGGACCGGACAGGGTATTCCCACGGACCTTGAGGGAAGCTAGTGTTGAACTTGCAGGGGCCCTGGCAGACATATTTAAAATGTCAGTATTCACGGGGGAGGTGCCGGATGATTGGAGGGTGGCTCATGTTGTTCCATTGTTTAAAAAAGGTTCCAAAAGAAATCCGGGATATTATCGGCCAGTAAGTTTGACGTCGGTGGTGGGCAAGTTATTGGAAGATGTGATAAGGGATAGGATCTACAAATATTTGGATATACAGGGACTTATTAGCGAGAGTCAACATGGCTTTGTGCGTGGTAAGTCATGTTTGACCAATCTATTAGAGTTTTTCGAGGAGGTTACCAGGAAAGTGGATGAAGGGAAGGCGGTGGATGTTGTCTACCTGGATTTCAGCAAGGCCTTTGACAAGGTCCCTCATGGGAGGTAAGTTAGGAAGGTTCAGTCGCTAGGTATACATGGGGAGGTAGTAAATTGGATAAGACACTGGCTCAATGGAAGAAGCCAGAGAGTGGTTGTGGAGGATTGCTTCTCTGAGTGGAGGCCTGTGACTAGTGGTGTGCATGATGTGGAGATGCCGGCGTTGGACTGGGGTAAACACAGTAAGAAGTTTAACAACACCAGGTTAAAGTTCAACAGGTATATTTGGTAGCTCAGTTTGGTAGCTGAATTACAGAGAGAGATTATTTGGTGTGGCTTTTGCTACCAAATAAACCTGTTGGACTTTAACCTGGTGTTGTTAAACTTCTTACTGTGTTTACCCCAGTCCAACGCCGGCATCTCCACATCATGACTACCATCGACACCGCAAACTGCCGGCTCCAAGTGGAGAGGATCTCCAAGAAGATCGCGCATATCGACACAGACATCAAGGTGTGGCTTTTGCTACCAAATAAACCTGTTCGACTGTAACCTGGTGTTGTTAAACTTCTTACTAGTGGTGTGCCGCAGGGATCGGTGTTGGGTCGATTGTTGTTTGTCATCTATATCAAAGATCTGGATGATAATGTGGTAAATTGGATCAGCAAGTTTGCTGATGATACAAAGATTGGAGGTGTAGTGGACAGTGAGGAAGGTTTTCAAAGCTTGCAGAGGGATTTGGACCAACTAGAAAAATGGGCTGAAAAATGGCAAATGGAATTTAACGCAGACAAGTGTGAGATATTGCACTTTGGAAGGACAAACCAAAGTAGAACGTACAGGGTAAATGGTAGGACTCTGAAGAGTGCGGTTGAACAGAGGGATCTGGGAATACAGGTACAGAATTCCCTAAAAGTGACGTCACAGGCGGATAGGGTCGTAAAGAGTGCCTTTGGTACATTGGCCTTCATAACTCGGAGTATCGAGTATAAAAGTTGGAGTGTTATGGTAAGGTTAAATAAGGCATTGGTGAGGCCGAATTTGGATTATTGTGTACAGTTGTGGTCACCTAGTTACAGGAAGGATGTAAATAAGATTGAAAGAGTGCAGAGAAGGTTCACAAGGATGTTGGCGGGACTTGAGAAGCTGAGTTACAGAGAGAGATTGAATAGGTTGGGACTTTATTCCCTGGAGCGTAGAAGATTGAGGGGAGATTTGATAGAGGTGTATAAGATTTTGATGGGTATAGATAGAGTGAATGCAAGCAGGCTTTTTCCGCTGAGGCGAGGGGAGAAAGAACCCAGAGGGCATGGGTTAAGGGTGAAAGGAGAAAAGTTTAAAGGGAATATTAGGGGGGGCTTCTTCACGCAGAGAGTGGTGGGAGTGTGGAATGAGCTGCCGGATAAAGTGGTAAACTTTTAACATTTAAGAAAAACCTGGACGGGTTCATGGATGAGAGGGGTGTGGAGGGATATGGTCCATGTGCAGGTCAGTGGGACTAGGTATAAAATGGTTCGGCACAGACAAGAAGGGCCAAAAGGCCTGTTTCTGAGCTGTAATTTTCTATGGTTCTATGGTTCTATAACTGGGGCATTCATACCTGATCCACTGTCCGAAGCATCATGGCCCCTGCTGTTTTCCTTCCCAAATGTTCTCACCCACAGTGAGGAGATTGCATTTTTGGGAATGTGTCCTTTAAATATAGCTAGGCGAACGCTGCAGCCTGATTTCATTCCCCTCATAAACTCGCACTAAAAACTAAGTGTTAGCTCCTACTTGTGTTCCATGTGGTGAAAATCCAGGGGAACAATTTCCTTGCTTAAGGTGCAGGCAGAGCTGACTCTGTTCCTAAGGTCTCAGTTGCAGGAAGGGCAAAGCAGAGAAAAGGAAAACAAAACAAAGTAACTTGCCTGTAATATGGCGAGCCTTATAGAGAAAGCAATCTCTGGCACCAGAAACACAACATATTTCTCTGTAAATGGAAGCATTAATGAATAGGAATAGGAAGGATAGAGTAGATTAATCATTACTCTATTGGAGTAAAGAGCACATGCAGTCAAATGCTCCATCTCAGGGACCTAACATCAGGGGAAGTAACCAACAAGATTGTTTACTTAGAAAATCATACCCCCGCTCGTTAGGCGATAACAGAAAAACTTTTCAGAGAGTGGTTTAATAATATAAGATTGGAACTTCAACAATGTTCTGTGTACTGACTAATGATGTCAGCGTCTTATGCAACAGGTGGTGGCATGGGGGGATTGCGATTGGAACACAAAACCGAGAGTCATTCTCTGAGGTCCCTGCTTCAAGTTACATTGCAGATGGTGAAATTGAATTAAAAGTCTGATGATTACAATGACTACATTACAGATTTACTAAAGGAAATTCACCTGGCTCATCAGTGTCCTTTAGGGAAGGAAATCTGCCAGCATGTCACTCCAGATCCCCAGCAATGTGGTTGAACCTATTGCCGTGACAACTGGGCCAGCAAGTCACTCAGTAAAAGGACAACTTTGGATGGACAACAAATGCTGGTCCAGATAGTGACAATAACATCCCATGCATTAATGAAACAAATGGGATTCTGAACAGCTTTTATCAACTTGAAATCGACAGCATATTTCTTGGTCTCAGGGAAATTTGTGTCTATTCATTGTGGACGTTGAACAAATGCCATTGTCCCCATGTGTATACAAATGTTCCTTCTTCACAAACAAACAACTAAAGCGTGTCAAAGATTGCTTTTTGCAAATAAAACTCTTTTTTTAAGACAGGCAGACAACGGTAAGAGTGGCATCACTCACTTTTATTTATCTTAAATCGTCCAAAACTCACAATTTTATAAATTAGCAGATGATTGTAAAACAAAACAATTCTGTAAAACCCAAAATTGTAACAGTGGACAGAGAGAGATAAAGGCAGGAAGTGATAGCAATAAGAAAGATGGACAAAAAAAAGAAAGGGAGAGACAGAAAACGAAACGGCCCACTCATTTAGAGAACAATCCGAGAAGCGTGAACTTTTCCAAAATCCATATCACCAATTTTGACAACATTGCGAGCATTTTTCGTAGAAATAGGCTCCATTCCCCTGGATTACAAAACATTTGCCGAAACGTACACTTTTCTGACCTACTTAGGAATTGTTTGTAAATCACATGATATACCATGGAAAACTTTGGTTTTGTATGCGGTACTTGAGCCGCACATTGATCTCTTGCAAGGCTGTTGATTATGGATTAATTTTTCAGACTTCACCTGGAGTTTCGTGCGCAGTTCTGGTCTCCTTGTTTATAGTGTGGAACAAATGTGAAACATGGTCGATGGTTCTGTTCCTCATATCCAACAATTAAACTACACTTTGAATATTATGTATGATGCCCTCTCCATGTCTCTCATTTCGGTCACACTGGAACATTGTGCACAGTTATTCTGCTCGTTCAGGCAACATGTAGTGCAGATTGTCCAGTTTTGTTATCTATATCCCTTATTTACACAACAAACGGAAGGCCTGAGTACACTTCGGCTCTGCATATCCGTCATTTTCACTGCACTTGACGACGGTGCGCACTTCTGTTCCCTACTTCCTTCATCGGTCAGCAATTGTGACTTTGCAAATCGAGTCCATTCCCCTAACTTCGTTCCCACCCAATGCATTCTACCGAGTTCCCAATGTCCATATATTTAATTGCTACAAAACCTGGAGAATTGTGTTCAGTTCTCTTCTCCACGTGCACCATTTCGGCAACACTGGGAGCATTATGCACAGTTCTGGCCTTAATATCCCTTCCTATCTTAGCGACATATCGTTCTGTGAAAAGTGCTGTTTGGACTGTTAAAAAGCTGGAAATCAAGTAAAATGTGAGCATATTTGTTCCAATGCTACCTGAATCTGAAGATGCGTGTATGCCTGAGGGATTGTACTTCAATTGGAACAATACAGAGAGCTAGTTTTTAATAATTATACTGTGTGATGTATAAGTCTTGTAACTGGTAAATGTTAAATGTTAATCCGCTTTGCTATCATCTAACTGCGATCTTTAATGAAGGTTGTTTGGTAAAAGCTTCCGAGTGAATCAACTTATGCTCATCAGAGACAATATAAAATATAAGACTTCGCGTCCAGGCGAACATTACAAAACGTTATGGAGTTTCTGGCCTGAGACTTCGCAGCCTTTCCTCTGACGTATCCCTTAAACCCACACATTGATCATGGCTAACCTTTATACACCTTTAAATTTGGGCAAAAATGGGGACATTTAGTATGGTGAATCCACCTAACCTGCATGTCCTGCGACTTTGTGAGGAAACCGGAGGAAACCCACACAGACACGGGGAGAACGTGCAAACTCCAAACAGAAATTCAGCCAAGGCCCGAATTCAACTCGAGACTCCTGGTGCAGTCAGGCTGTCTTGCTAATCAGTGTGCCAGCGCACCACCCATACATAGAACAAGATGATTTACAGACACAGAGTCAATAATGGGACTTAAGGCATCCAACTCCAGAAGGTTCTGATTGTTTCTATCCCAACGATGGAAGGAACGTCCAAAGTACTTTTGATTCGTGGACCATAATTTTTGATTGCAAAACATTTCATATCACTCCACTATGTCAGAGAGGTATAAGAGAATCAATTATAGGCGAGCTATACGGATACATGTTGTCAGACAAGACTGAAATGCAATGTGATGTGACTAGAAATGCTCCCGGGACTACAAGTCCAAACTCACAAGTAGAAATTGGAGAAACACCTGTTGAATTCCCTGGAATGACAGTGTTCAATATTGAATAGAATAAAGTATTCAGTGTGATAACGGACCAAATAAGGGTGAAAAGGGAAACTATATTCGCCTGTTAAGTACTCTGATTGGAGAGAATAGTCAAGGAGGACACGCCATGTATTGTATTAGAAAATTTATCAAACGTTGTTACATACAATAGATGATAAAATGTTTAGTTGCTCTGGGCACAGCAATCAATTCCAGATCAATGTGTTTGTTTAACAGTAGATTTAATGTAATTATGTTACATAAGGGTCTACAGGTCGACGCACAAAGGTGGACAACTGGATTCTTTGCGCAAGTCTTTCGCAGCCTCGTCGAAAGGTAGCCCGTGCATGTTCCACAGAGGCGTCAGTGTGCTGCTGGATTCTATCCTGGAGTGAATCAGTATTCCCATGTCCTGAAACCATGTTCACTTTTATGAGACAGGGTGGCACCTGGTAGCCGATCATGTCTCGGTTGGAGGCAAATAATTAACAGATGGGTAAATAGCTCGAAAGTAATAAATTGTTGTATTACACAAGGGGCCACAATAGGATGAGTCTGTTAACACCCTGAGTTCACTGTCCACAGTATGGTTGTCCATATTTATTGGTTCATAAAAACAATATCACTGCACATTTCTGATCCCTATCTCTCAATTAGGTTACAAAAAGATCACAGTGCACAGTTCTCGCTTTCATGCGACGCACTTAGACAAGATTGAGATCATTGTGCACTACTCTGATATCAATATCGTACATTTAGACAGCAGAGGGGACGATATACATAGTTAAACGGCACACTGGCATAATGGTTAACACTGCTCCCTCACAGCACCAGGGACTCGGGTTCGATTGCCAGCTTGGGTCATCTGTCTGTCTAGAGTTTGCACATTCTCCCCGTGTCTCCGTGGGTTTCCTCCGCATGCTCCGGTTTTTTTTACCGCAGTCTGAAATACATGCTCGTTGGGTGCATTGGCCCGAACAGGCGCCGGACTGTAGCGACTAGGAGAATGTCACAGTAACTTCATTGTAGTGTTAATGTCCGCCTTACGTGTGACTAACAGGTAATCGTTAACTTTACTTTATCTTCTTCACATACTTTTGGACCGCACTGGGACTATTAAGTGCTGCACGTTTCCCACATATCTTTTCTCTTGAACACATTTGGAATACTGCACATAGTTCTTATATCCAAACCCTTCATTTTGAATCCTCTGGGTTCATTGTGCACAGTCCGACCATCGATCACCCTCAACTGGACAAATCCTACGATACTATCCTTTGCTGCCCATATTTCTATTATGCATTGCCAGGAGTTATGAGCACATTTTAGGTCTCAATATTAATTACTCTGACAACAATGTGTCAGAGCAATGTGTACAGTTCAGATATTAAATATCTTCTGCAATATTGGTTGTTGTGCGCACAGTATCGTTATCCATAATCCACAAAGGCAAAAACTAAGGTATTGCTAAGAACAGTGGCAGGCTAGAAGGTTAGGAAACTGTCAAACATAAAGTAAGGAATAAAAAAGTAATGAAAGGAGCTAAGGTAAATTACAGAAGAAAACTAGCGCAAAATAGCATGAAGGATAGCAAAAACATCCATATAAAAAGGAAGAGAATCACTAGGGTGAAAGTTGCCCATTGGAAAATGGAACCGGAGAGTTAATATTGGAGAACACTAAAATGGCAGTGATGCTCAATCAACTACTTTGCCTCAGTTGTCACGGTGGACGACAATAGTACCATTCCTATAGGAACGCCAAGTCATAGTTAATAGAAAGGGTAAAATTTAGAACAATCAACATCGAAAGGGAAGAGGTACGCAGCAAACTATTAGGATTGAGGACAAATAGATCCCCGGGGCCTGATGGCCTCCATCCCAGGATTCCTCGAGACAGGATTTACTCCGACATGGAAATAACTGGATGCATTATCTAGAGCAACGTGTTTTTTGAAGGGGAGGTCCTGTCTCACTACATTGATCGAGTTTTCCAAGGAAGTGACGAAGATGATTGATGAGCATATGTCAGTGGATGTTGTTCAGTGGGTGGACTTCAGTAAGGCCGTTGACAAGGTCCGTCATATAAGATTGGCACAGAAGGTTAAGTCGCAAGGGATCACAGAAGAGTTGGCAAGATGGATACAGAACTGGCTTGGTCACAGAAGACAGAGGTAGCAGAGGAAGGGCGCGTTTCCGAATGGAGGGCTGTGTTAAGTGGTGTTCCTCAGGGATCAGTGCCGGGACCTTTGTTCTTTAAAAATGTATAAATGATATAGAGGAAAATGTAATTGGTTTGATTAGTAAGTTTGCAGAGGTCACAAGTGTTGTGGAATTGTGGGTAGCGATGAGGACCGTCAGAGGATACAGCAATGTATAGACCGTTGGAGACCTTGGTGGAGAGATGGCAGATGGAGATTAATCCGGAAAAAATGTGAGGTAATGCATTTTGGAAGATCCAATACAGATGGGAAATATATAGTAAATGGCAGAACCCTTAAGAGGATTGATCGCAGAGGAATCTGGATGTAAATATACACAGTCACTGAAAGTGGCAACACAGGTGGAGAAGGTAGTCAAGAAGGCATACGGCATGCTGGCCTTCATCGGCCGGGGCATTGAGTTTCAAAATTGTCAAGTCATGCTGCAGCTTTATATCAACTTAGTTAGGCCGCACTTGGAATATAGTGTTTATTTCTGGTCGCCACACTACCAGAAGGATGTGGAGGCTTTGGAGAGGGTACAGTAAATATTTACCAGGTTGTTACCTGGTATGGATGGCATTAGCTATGAGGAGAGTTTGGATAAACTTGGTTTGTTCTCACTGGAAATTGAGGAGCGACCTCATAGAAGTCTACAAAAATATGAGAGGCATGGACAGAGTGGATAGTCAGAAGCTTTTTCCCAGGTGGAAGAATCAATTTCTCTGGGGCAGAGGTTTAAGGTGCGAGGGCAATGTTGAAAGTAGATCCACGAGACAAGTTATTTACATACAGGGTGATGTGTCCCTGGAACTCGCTGCTGGGGGAGATCATGGAAGCAGATACGATAGTAACTTTTAAGGGGCGTCTTGTCGAATACACGAATAGGATTGGAATAGAGGGATATGGTCCCAGGAAGAGTAGGGGTTTTTAGTTCACTCGGGCAACATGGTTGATGCAGGCTTCGAGGGCCTAAGGGACTTTTCCTGTGCTGTAATTTCCTCTGTTCATGGTTCTCTGTTCTTTCTTCAATACTTCAAATACATTTGAAATGTCAGCATAAACGTTTTAAATCATAATTACTTGTTTAAAGCTCTTGCTGCATTTAGGTGCGTGTAAACTGTTCTCTTGTTCGCCTATGTTCCTTTTCTTTTAGAATAATTGAACACTTTGCTGGTTGTTCTGTCAGTGCCTGAATGTCTCATGTTTAAAAATCGTGTTAACCGATGAGTGCCCCAAATCCATCCCCCCTTCTGACCATTGGCGAGCCCAATACTGGGCCAGTAAATAGAATAGCCTAAAACTTCAGCGGTGATTGGTTCTTGATTTATTCCTTCTCAAACTTGATAGTCATTGCTAATGTTATATAAATTGTATATAACTGCATTTAAAACATGACCCTCGCTAATCCTAAAAATCCCAAGAAAAAACAATATAATCTCATGTCGTCCTTCAGACAGATGTCTGACAATACATATTTTCATGTGCTGGAGCAGAGCTTGGTAATAAGGACAGTTCCTTGTCCACCTGGATCGATCCAGGAGAACACGGAACTGTCCTTGTTACCAAGCGCTGCTGCACCCTCTATGGATTTTGCTGCTAAATAACAGCAGCATTTAAAAATTTGTATAAGCACAATGAACATTAAGATAGCAATGAAGAAGAACACTAACCCTTGCATTATGTTTGATCCAAAATAACCCATCCAGCCATTTGCCCAGTTCCGGAAGGAAAATTATGTTGGTTGATTACGTTTTTCGACCTCATTTCGAATGTGTGTGACCAAGTCGTTCTCTTCTCTGAAGTGTCAGGCATGAATGTGCAACACTTTGATCCAATCAAAGCACACGGTCATCCCTTAGCCGCCAAAATGAAGAATAGTATCGTTCAAATCTGCAGCACAACAGTCCGCATTGCAACCATCTCGTCACTCCACTCAATGAGAGCTGCATCAGTGTCATTTGCAACCTGTTTCAAAACGGACCTAACAGTTTCAATATCGATTAACATTCTTTCATATGCAAACGGGGCATCATTATACCAACGAATTGGTGTATTCTCACAAGGACACGTCGAACACTCCCAGACGGAAGAATGATACAAAAATGGGACTACATATCCAAGGAAACACGATGCTTTCCATCGAATAGGGAGCGATGGATATTCCTTGTTCCCAAAAAAATGCAGTAAGTTCAATTGAGAGTCCGATAAGTGGGTCTCCCCTGAAAGCAATATGAAAAGGTGTCGAACAGATCTTTATGATTTTATTATTTTATTATTTTTATTAATGACTTAGAGGAGGGGGCTGAAGGGTGAATCAGTAAATTTGCTGATGACAACAAGATTCGTGGAGTAGTGGATGAGGTGGAGGGCTGTTGTAGACTGCAAAGAGACATAGATAGGATGCAAAGCTGGGCTGAAAAATGGCAGATCGAGTTTAACCCTGATAAATGTGAGGTGATTCATTTTGGTAGGACACATTTTAATGTGGATTACAGGGTCAAAGGTAGGGTTCTGAAGACTGTGGAGGAACATAGAGATCTTGGGGTCCATATCCACAGACCTCTGAAGGCTGCCACTCAAGTGGATAGAGCTGTGAAGAAGGCCGATATTGTGTTCGCTATTATTATTGGAGTTTAAGAGTAGTGGGGTTATGCTGCAACTGTACAGGACCTTGGTGAGGCCACATTTGGAATATTATGTGCAGTTCTGGTCACCTCACTATAAGATGGATGTGGAAGCGCTGGAAAGAGTGCAAAGGTGATTTACCAGGATGCTGCCTGGTTTGGAGGGTAGGTCTTATGAGGAAAGGTTGAGGGAGCAAGGGCTGTTCTCTCTGGAGCGGAGGAGGTTGAGGGGAGATATAATACAGGTTTATCAAATGATGAAGGGGATAGATAGAGTGAACGTTCAAAGATTATTTCCTTGGTTGGATGGAGCTATTACAAGGGGGCATAACTATAGGGTTCATGGTGGGAGATATAGGAAGGATGTCCGAGGCAGGTTCTTTACTCAGGGAGTGGTTGGGGTGTGGAATGGACTGCCTGCAGTGATAATGGAGTCAGACACTTTAGGAACATTTCAGCGAATATTGGATAGGGACATGGAGCACACCAGGATGATAGGGAGTGGGATAGCATGATTTTAGTTTCAGATAAAGCTCGGCACAACATCGTGGGCCGAAGGGCCTGTTCTGTGCTGTACTCTGTTCTCTGTTCTCTGTTCCACGTTCGATCATTACTGAATGGGTTCAGAAAAGAGAAACGGCCTGGTTACATCTCCTGAGTGTTAACATTTGCCTGTGCCCAAGTTCACACCAAGGCCTTTTTTCATTCTTCACAGGTAATATTCCTTTTGGTTTTGTTTCGGCTTGTTCAACATAAAGTTGGGTGCTGGACTGAATGTGTTAAAAACAGAGGAGATTTCAGCAGTCTCTATCAATCCTGACAGATGATCGCCTCATCTAAAACCCACAACGATGATAACTCAGGGCCCACTCCAATATCCAATGAAGATTGAAGGTTTATGGTCGTACCCTCTGTTATTTCCGTCTTTCCATCCTTCCCTCACAGGTGCCATCCCATGCAGACCGGGTTACTGTTGTATTTTGTGACATAAAAAGTGCTGGATTGAATGGGGTTAATTGAAGCTGTTTGTCCAATGACTGTGATTAACATCAGTCTCCATGGATACGGCCAGTGTCACTGGAGGATATCCATCTTCTATTAATAATGCATTCCGTTCAGTGTGTTATTCCATAGAGTCAGCGGGAGTCACAACTCCGAGACTAACAGAGATCATCAGTTGCAGAGACAGTGGGAGGAGCGAGCAGACTCTGAGAAAAATGGACTGGAACGTTTCAACAATGGATCAGAATCTGGGAACAATGCATCGGAACATTCCACCCCCACCACCCCCACCGCCTGTTTATTTTGATACAAGTGGCACTTTCACCGAGGGTCTTTATTTCGTGACAAGTGATGGATTTTATCGGCTACCATTGTCACGGCGGATTCTAAGTGTACTCTACTTTGTTCAAGGATTTTACTATCCCATTCTGGCTGTGATTGGTGTCCCTGGTAAGTGTCAAGTCCAGTACTTACTTCTGTAAACCCTATTTAACTTTATTCCTGATCTTGCCATTTGTTCTGCACTGCTACTGTTGTTACCGTTGCTGTTGTGTCTCTGTGTCCATTAGTGAAGCAGACAAAACAGTGAAAACTGTTTGAGTGTATTTGATAGCTCAGATTATCTAAATTTCTCCCATTGTGGTATCGGGTAAGCCTCTATATCAGCGATTATATTTGTAAACTATCTTTCAATGTATTACTGTCTTTGTTAGTTGAGGATTGGGAACATGGGCATTGACTTCAATGGCTCTCCCAATCTCGTTTCCCTATCTACTGACAACATCCCTGTACCTAAGGTTAGTTCACAATGATTGCAGCCTCTGCTAACTCTTTTACCCTGAGCTGAAATCTGAACCCATATCCTCTCCATCATTAATCCTGTTACTGTTGCCTTCGGAATGTTATACTCTAGCTTCCCCAGCTGTCATTCCGAATACCGGACACAAGTATATCAGTTCTCTGATGACCAGCCTCCCACTTAGAAAGCTGCTGAACCAAAGCACATCTGTTGTCCATGTACCAACTCCCACCAAATCCCATTTACCCATCATTCGTGTGCTCATTGAATTCTGTCACCAGTGCTCTGGAAAAGCCTGAGGTTACTCACTCACCTGATCAAATCTCTCCATGATTTGTTCATCTGATTCCCCCATTCTCTATCAATTTCACAAAATGTCTCTGTTTGTTCACAGCCATACAGTACCTGAAAATACACACTCAACTCAATCTCCCTTTCCCCAGTCCCACAACATAAATCTTCCTGACAGCAATGTTCACTGCTACAGCCCCTCTCGTACCCATGATATGGAAATCTAGATCCACATACACAACAGCCACACTGCTCGTCTGCTCCAGTGTGTCCAGTACATCTCCCCATGCTAGGAAGGTTTCTTCTAACGGCTGTATCGAGCTTGGGCTGGGAATGGAAGGCGAGCGCCAAATGTGACATCAACAAGCCAGTTCAATCAATCGAACAGTACCCGAATTTAATATTCCCATTCTTACGTTTGAATGTCTTCTCGAGTGTGTTGCAACCCCTTTTTCCAGTTCTCTGGAGTAGTTCCGTTTAAGTATTTTTGAAATTCCCTGATTAAAGTCAATGTATGTCCCTCTATGTCTCGGGTTTGTATTTTGTGCTATGTGGAATCATTGGTGACAATGTGACAGAGTTCTGGAAAAAGGAAACCCTCTGGTTTGTGTCCCTGCTGTCTCCCGTGTGGAGCTCCATGATGGACAGGAGGTTTCAGCAGCTCTGTCATATGTGTGCAAAACTTGGACGTGGTCTGTCCACTGAACGTATGTGTTAGTCACACGCAGGTTAATTTGTGTTCTGCAACACGATGAACCTGGCATGGGAGCACAGTGGTTAGCAGTGCTGCGGCCACTGTCTGTGTGGAGTTTGCACGTTCTCCTCGTGCCTGCGTGGGTTTCCTCTGAGTGCTCCGGTTTCCTCCCGTAATCTGAAAGTCGTGCTGGTTAGGTGCATTCACCCGAACAAGCGCCGGACTGTGGCTTCTCGGAGAATTTCACAGTAACTTCATTGCAGTGTTGATGTCAGTCTTACTTGTGACTAATAAATAAACGTTACTGAAATTTAAATATTCCATGAATCGAGCTTGCAGCTGAGGAGCTATTGACTGACTCTTGTGATTGGAAAGTTATTGGAGGTGATGTGGATAGATTTCTGGAGGTTGTTTTGTGAGTTGCTGCATACCCTCAGGGAGGACCGAGGATTTGCTGGCTGAGCTCTGTAAGATGTATAATGATGCATTTGAATCTGAGAGCATGGTCCTGAATTTCAGTAACGATAACTATGATGGTATGAGGCATGAATTCTCCATGGCGGAGAAACATCAGATTTAAGGAAGACGCATACAAATTGGCAAGAAAATTGGGAAGAAAAAGCAATAGGCCTGAGGTTTGCAAGCCGTTTAAAATTCAGCAAAGGAGGATCAAGGGATTGATTAAGAAGTGAAAAATATGGTATGAAAGCAAGCCTGCAGGGAACATTAAAAAACAACTGACAGTAACAATTTCTGTACATATGTAATGACAAAAACGAATGTAGTGCCCTCGCAGTCAGAAACTGGGGAATTCATAACATAAGAACATAAGAACTAGGAGCAGGAGTAGGCCATCTCATCCCATGGGCCTGCTACGCCATTCAGTCAGATCATGGCTGATCTTTTTGTGAACACAGCTCCACTTACCCGCCCGCTCACCATAACCCTTAATTCCATTACTTTTCAAAAATGTATCTATCCTTGCCTTAAAACATTCAATGAAGTAGCTTCAGCTGCTTCACTGGGCAGGGAATTCCACAGATTCACAATAGTTTGTGTGAAGAAGTTCGTCCTCAAATCAGTTCTAAATCTGCTT
This sequence comes from Mustelus asterias, assembly GCF_964213995.1. NCBI lineage: Eukaryota > Metazoa > Chordata > Chondrichthyes > Carcharhiniformes > Triakidae > Mustelus > Mustelus asterias. The sequence continues at coordinate 214,363 of NW_027590594.1, forward strand.
CCCCTTAATTGAGGACATGTCCCCTCATTCTAGTTTCACCCGCCAGTGGAAACAACTTCACTGCTGCTACCTTATCTATTCCCTTCATAATCCTATATGCTTCTATATGATCTCGCCCCATTCTTCTGAATTCCAATGAATATTTTCCAAGTCTACTCAGCCTCCCCTCTGAGGAATCAACCTCGTGAATCTCCTCTGTTACCCCTCCAGTGCCAGTGGATCGTTTCTCAAGTAACAAGACCAACACTGTACACAGTACTCCAGGTGTGGCTTCACGAGCACCTTTTACAGCTGCAACATAACCTCGCTGTTTTTCAACTCCATTCCTCTGGCAACGAAGGACAGAATTCTATTTGCCTTCTTAATTACCTGCTACATCTGCAAACCAACTCCTTGTGATTCTTGCACAAGGACACTCAGGTCCCTCTGCACAGGAGCATACTGCAATTATTTACCATTGAAATAACAGACCATTTTGCTGTTATACCTACCAGAATGGATGACCTCACATTTCCTCACATAGTACTCCATCTGCCAGACCATTGCCCCCTCATTTAGACAATCAATATCCCTTTGCAGACTTTCACCGTCCTCTGCACACTTTGCTCTGCCACACATCATAGTGTCACCACGTCACTTGATCCCCAACTCCAAATAATCTATGTAAATCGTAAACCATTGCGGTCCCACACTGACCCATGAGGCACGCCACGACGCACTGATCGCCTACCAGAAAAACACCAAACTTTACCCCCACTCTTTGCTTTCTGTTAGTTAACCAATCCTCTATCCATGCGAAGACATTACCCGTAATACCATGCACCTTTATCTTATGCAGCAGCCTTTGGTGCGGCAGCATGTCAAATGCCTTCTGGAAATCCAGATACACCACATCCACAGGCTCCCCATTGTCCACTGCGCATGTAATGTTCTCAAAGAATTGCGCCAAATCAAGTCTATGTAACATCCTGGTAAGTATTTTCTGCACTTTTTCTTGTTTAATAATATCCTTTCTATAATTGGGTAAACGGAAGTGTACACAGAATTAGAAGTGCAGCCTTACCAATGTCTTGCACAATTTCAACAAGACGTCCCAATGCTAGTTTCCAATGTTCGGAACAACGAAACCAAGCATGCTGAATGCCTTCTTCATCACAGTGTTCAACTGTGACTCCAATTGGAATGAGCTATGAACTTCTACCACTAGATCACTTTGTTTTATAACTCTGCCCAATAACCTACCACCCTGCCATAGTTCGATCTTCCAAAATGCATCACCTCGCATTTATCAAAATTTAACTCCCGCTGCCACTCATCAGCCCAATTGATCAAGATCGTGTAATCTTCAAACTTACTTATCATGCCTCTTAAGTTATCATCCAGATCATTAATATAAATGACAAATAACAGTAAACCTGGCATAGATCGCTCAGGCACAACGCCGGTCACCGGTCTCCAGTTTGTAAAACGAAACCATACAACTACCTGTTGTCTTCTGTCATCAAGACAATTTTATCTTCAATTGGCTACCTCACCTGGATCCCGTGAGATTTATCTTTATGCAACAACTTACGTGCAGAAACGTGTCAGCATCAACCGCACTGCCTTCATCAACCTTTTTGGTTACCACTTCGAAAAAATCAATCAAATTCGTGAGACATGTTTTTCCACTCACAAAGCCATGCTGACTGTGCCAAATCAGGCCTTGCTTCTCTTTAAGCCAGTAATCCTGTCTCTCAGAATACCTGCTAACAACTTACCCACTACAGACGTTAGGCTCACCGGCCTGTAGTTTCCAGGCTTTACCTTCCAGCCCTTCTTAAGCAATGTCACAATAATTGCTAAGCTCCAATCTTCAGGTACCTCACCTGTGACTAATGATGATTCAAATATCTTTGCTCCGGGATCCGTTATTTCCAACCTAGCTTTCTGGGATACATTTCATCAGGTCCCGGGGATTTATCTACCTTGATGCGCTTTAGGATTCCAACACCTCCTTCTCTGTAACATGTACTCTTCTCAGGACATCACTATTTATTTCCCCAAGTTCACTGAATCCATTGTTTTCTCAGCAGCAAATACTGGTGGTACGGAAGCTCAGTGATTAGCACCGCTGCTTCACAGTGCCAGGGATATGGCTTTGATTCCCTGCTGAGGTCACTGTCTGCGTGGAGTTTGCACGTTCTCCCCTTTGTGTGCGTGGGTTTCCTCCACGTGCTCCGGTTTCCCCCCACATTATAAAAGACGTGCTGGCTATGTGCATTGACCCGAATAGGCGCCGGACTGCGGCGACTCGGAGAATTTCACAGTAACTTCATTGGCAGTGTTTGTTAAGCCTTACTTGTGTCGACTAAATATGTTTCATTCATTGGAAATGTTGAGTTAGTATCTCACCCATCTCTTGTGGATCCTTATGAGTCCCTACTCTCTCCCTAGTTACTCCTTTGCCCTTTATGTATTAGTAAAAGCTCTTTGGGTTCTCATTTTCTTGATATGCTTAAGCAATCTAGTGTCCCCTTTTTGCCCTCCTGATTTCTCTGCTAACTATACTCCGACACTCCCTATAGTTTCAAGGGATCCCAATTGTTTCAAGTCAAATGCCTCCTTCTTCTTCTTGACCGTGGCCTCAATATCCCGTGTCATCCAGGATTCCCTCGTTCCGCCAGCATTGCCCTTCACTCTAAAAGTAATATGCTTACCATGAACCCATGCTGACACACTTTTGAAAGCCTCCCTTTTACCAGATGTCCATTTGCCTGCCAACAGGCTCCCCCACGCAAATTCTGAAATTTCCTGTCCAATGCCATCAAAATTGGCCTTGCCCCAATTTAGAATTTCCACTTTGGGCCAGCCCTAACTTTCTCCATCACTATCTTAAATACAATGGAATTCTGGCCACTGGTCCAAAAGTGATCACTCATTAACAATTCTGTCACCTGTGCTCCCTTATTTCACAAGAGGAGGACAGGTTGGCCCCTCTCCAGTCGGGCTTTCCACACACAGAATGACAAATTCATTCTGAATACTCTCACAAATTCGTTCTCCATCCAAGCCCCTAATACTATGGCTGGCCCAGTCACTGTTGGGAAAGTTAAAGTCTCCATCTATTACCACCCTATTTTTCTTGGTGCTCTCATTAATATTCTTACACTCTGGAGTTTCTGATCTGGATTAGAACATTTGGCTGCTCTTTGAAAGGTTGAAATCTATGTTAGATAGATCGAACAATACAGCACAGAACATGCCCTTCGGAAAACGATGTTGTGCTGAACTTTATCTGAAACCAAGATCAAGCTATCCCACTCCCTATCATCCTGGTGTGCTCCATGTGCCTATCCAATAACCGCTCAAATGTTCCTAAAGTGTCTGACTCCACTATCATTGCAGGCAGTCCATTCCACACCCCAACCGCTCTCTGCGTAAAGAACCTACCTCTGATATCCTTCCTATATCTCCCACCACGAACCCTATAGTTATGCCCCCCTGTAATAGCTCCATCCACCCGAGGAAATATTCTTTGAACGTTCACTCTATCTATCCCCTTCATCATTTTATAAACCTCTATTAAGTCTCCCCTCAGCCTCCTCCGCTCCAGAGAGAACAGCCCTAGCTCCCTCAACCTCAATGTTCCTAGGTTTATTTTTGATTAGGGGACTTCAAGGCAGTGAGTGGTGAGCATATGTGTGTTTTCATTTCAGATGCTGTATTCAGGTTTACATAGGGATGATTTGTGAAAAAATTGCACTTTCAGAGGCTACGAAATTTCTGGGAGTGGAAGAATTCATGCAGATTGTTTTGCAAAAGGTGGCGAGGACAAAACTTTTGGAATTGGCAAAAACGTTGCTGTTGACATTACCTAACAGTGTAAGGAAAGGGGAGATAATTGTGGCGATAACACAGCATCAAAAATTGCCAAAAATACATTCAGAATCATTCGAAATGGAGTTCAACGACAAATGAAAAAAGCTGAAACATGAAGAAGAATTAAAGCAGCTTGAATTCGAAATAAAAGAAAGAGAGTAAAAGCAAGCAACATAATTGAAACAGTCTGAATTTTAGCAAGAAAATAAACTGAATCTGCTTGAATTCAGATAAGAAAAAAACAAAGAGAGTGGATAGCCCAAGTGGAACAAGAACAGTCAGAACCAAAACTTTGGGAAGCCGATAGTAAGCAAGAATCATATCATAAAGTTTCCTGTGCGGGAACACAGATTGCAACTTCATGAATGGGCTCTGGAAGGGACATGTGCCCTGATGCGGGATCACGTGTCTATCCAGTTTGGCAATGATCCGGTGGGAACGTTCACTTTTACACTTATAGTGAGCGTTTCGGGCAGTGGTTCCCAAAGGGTGCAGAGCGCCACACTGGCACGGCGAGAGAGGATGGCAAGTGTGGCAGGAAGATTCAAGGACAATCAAAGAAACATTTAAACCTTGATAGATATTTTTCCAAAGTGAGAGCAAGAGCATCAAGTGATGCTGAGGACGATGTCCCATGATCATCTTATAAAGTAGCTGTGTTCTATGTTATGAATCAAGCACTGCTAGGAGTTGGCTTTTTTGTTTTTGAATGTGTTTCTTATTATAAAAAATTTGGTGTGGTGCGAGCAAATTTTTATTCCGAAATTGCAGCCCAGTGAAAAACGTTTGGGAACCACTGGCCTAATAGATAACGATTTCATCGCAAGAGAGACGTGTCCGTGCTTGTTTTTAGAATCTGTTTCACATTTATCACCCACAGTCGTCTGTGGTCATAAACTTGTTTTAATAATTTTATTGCTGTAAACGAAAAGAATGCAAAATTCTGATAAATCAAATGAAATATGACTCAATATTGATAGAAACAAAACAGATTAAGTATATTATGTAATCACTGAGGTAATTGATTATTCAAGAACCTTCTTTCGCATTTAATGCAATTAAACTCAAATTCGTAAACCCGTCGCAATTTATTAGCATCCAGACCCGAGGGCTGCTGGATAAGTATCACACACCTCACAGAATCATCGAATCCCTCCGTTGCCGAGGGAGGCCATTCAGCCCATCGCGCCTCCACACACAAAAATCCCACCCAGGTCCTATAACCGTAATCCCACATATTTACGCTACTAATACCCCTGTCACTAAAGGGCAATCTAGCATGACAAATCAACGTAATCCGCACATCTTTGGACTGTGGGATGAAACCGGTGCACCCGGAGGAAACCAACGCAGACACGAGAGAATGTGCATATTTCGCACAAACAGTCAACCAAGGCCGGGAATCGAAACTGCGTGCCTGGCGCTGTGAGGCAGCAGTACTAACCACTGTGCCACCGAGCCGCCCCATCTTGTAAACCATAATTTTGAGGGAGGTTCCAAAGAATTGAACACACCAGTGCAGTGACTGCGCAAAGGTAATGATGACACACTGGAAGAAAAGGCAAATAAATGCAAGCACAAATCTATCAGCAGGCTTGAACACAAGCGGTTTCAGTAACAGCACGGACGCAGAGTGGTTAGCACTGCTGCTTCACAGCGCCAGGGTCTTGGGTTCGATTCCCGGCTTGGGTCACTGTCTGGGCGGAGTCTGAACGTTCTCACCCGTATCTATGTGGGTTTCCTCCAGGTGCTCCGGTTTCCTCCCACGTTCCGAAAGGCGTGCTGTTTCGGTGCATTGGCCATGGTAAATCCTCCCTCAGTGTCCCCGAACAGGCACTGGAGCGTGCTGACTCGGGGATTTTCACGGTAACTTCATTGCAGTGTTAATGTCAGGCCACTTGTGACACGAATAAAATAAACTTTTAAACTAACATTTTTATCAACAACCTTTCTTGATTAGTGCCCTGCACCCTCAGACGCTCTCCACCGACAGGGAAACATCCTTTCTCTCGATCCAGAATTTCAGTGACTTCCCATTCACAGGAAAATAGATCGACATATTGATTGTAGTCCTTCAGTACTTTTCATTCACAGAGATATACATTCTAAATATGTCTCTTTGTGCATCTTTATCCACACCACCCATCCATTGACTCTGTCTACGGCTCCTGCTGCCTTGGAAAAGCAGCCACATAATCAAGGATCCCACGCACCCCGGACATTCTCTCTTCCATCTTCTTCCATCGGGAAGAAGATACAAAAGTCTGAGCTCATATATCAACCAACCCAAGAACAGCCTCTTCCCTGCTGCCATCAGACTTTTGAATGTACCTCCCTCCCGTAAAGTTGACCTTTCTCTAGACCCTAGATATGACTGTAACATTCAGCACCCTCTTCTTTCCTTAGAATCATAGAAACACGACAGTGCAGAAGCAGGCCATTTGTACCAACGGGTCTGCACCAAAAACAATCCCTCCCGAGCCCTATCCCCGTAATCCCAAATTTTTACCCAGCTCATCCCTCTTCCTACATATCGTCGGATACTAAGGGGCAGTTTATCATGGCCAATGCACCTAACGCGTGCATCTTTGTATTGTGGGAGGAACACGGACCCAGAGGAAACCCACGCAGACATAGGGAGAATGTGCAAACTGCACACAGATAGCGACCCAAACTGGGGATCGAACCCAGTTCTCTAGAGCTGTGATGCAGCAGTGCCAACCATTGTGCTGCCGTCCCACTCACCAGTGTGCAATATTCATTCTCTGTATAGCGGGCAAGTAACAATAATTTTCACTGTTTACTAATACATGTGACAACAATAAATCAAATCAAATCAAAACAAATGAACGCAAAATTCAATAATTTAATTCATTCCTCCATCTTCCAACTTGTTACCCATTCTGTTATAATGAAAAACAGATCTGGTTCACTAATAACCCTTAGGGAAGGAAATCTGCTGTCCTTACCTCGTCTGGCCTAAATGTGACTCGAGAGCCACAGCAATGTGGTTAACTCTCAACTGTCCTCAGGCAAGTAAGGTGGGCAATAAATGCTGGCCAGCCAGCGATGTCCATGTCCCATGAACGAAAAATAAACTAACCATATACCTACATCCCCGGCACTAATCTTTGCAATACTTTATAAGTTACAGCCAACCAGCCTGAATGTGCTTTTGTATCCCGACTCACTGTTCCGTGCCTCCTCACAAATTATCTATCCAATCCAGGCTGTCAACCTGAGGTCCATGAGCCACAATATGACACCACGACTCTTTGCGCTGCACGCTGTGGGATTGTTGTAATCCAAGTCTATGACATCGACTGGCTCCATCGTGTAGGGCAGTTAACTCACTTGTCTACATGGCAAGGGTGTGATTCAGTATGCTACCAATGATATGAGTTTAATCCCCCTAAAGGCAGCAGGGATTTGTAAATCTTATCTCCACACCTTGTCCAAGAGTGGCATGGGCAGAGTGGATACTCAGATGCTCTTTACTAGGGCAGAAAAGTCAAGTACTCGGGGACATAGTTTTAAGGTGCCTGGGGAAAACGTCAGAGGAGATATGCGAAGCAAGTTTTTTTACACAGAGGGTGGTGAATGTCTGGAATGTATTGCCCGCAGAGGTAGTGGGAGCTGATACAGTAGCGGCATTTAAGGGGCAACTAGAAAAATACATGAATAGGATGGGAATGGAAGAACACGGACTCTGTAGATGCATATGGTTTTAGTTTAGGAAGGCATCATGATCGGCGCAGGCTTGGAGGGCCGAAGGGCCTGTTGCTGTGCAGTATTGTTCTTTGTTCTTTGAGTGGTGAACTGAAATGGGCGACACAGCGGCACAATGGTTAGCACTGCTGCCTCACATCGCCAGGGAGCCGGGTTCGATTCCTGGCTTGGGTAACTGTCTTTGGAGAGTCTGCACGTTCTCCGTGTCTGCGTGGCTTTCTTCCAGGTGCTCTGGGTTCCTCCCACAGTACGAAAGACGAGCTGGTTAGGTGCATTGGCCATGCTAAATTCTCCCTCAGTGTAACCGGAACAGGTGACGGAGTGAGGCGACATGGGGATTTTCACAGTAACTTCATTGCAGTGTTAATGTAAGCGTACTTGTGACACGAATAAAAACATTGCATTTACCGTATCTGTAGCTATCTATTTCAGAGCAGTGATGTTGGCTTTAGATTTTGGCGATGTTATATGGTTTTAATCCCTCGATTTATTCCCATACTTCCCCCTCCAGATGTTAACTTATTGGAGATCCTTGTTCTTATGAGTAAGTCCATTGGTTATCCTCTATTACTGCTATAGAAATTATGTGTTCCACTGTGAAAACAGATGCAGAATACAGGATCCTAGAAATAAAGATACAAAATGGTCCAGACGGGGAAATATTTCACACAGAGGGTGGTGAGTGTCTGGAACAAGCTGCCAGAGGCAGTCGTAGAGATGGATACAATGTTGTCTTTTAAAAAGCATTTAGACAGTTATATGGGAACATGTGTATCGAGGGATATGGGCCAAATGCGGGCAATTGGGATTAGCTTAAAGGTAAAAACTAGGCGGCATGGACAAGTTAGGCCAAAGGGCCTGTTTCCATGCTGTAAACCTCTATGATTCTATAACATAGGAACACAGTTTACTCAATCTCTGCTCATAGCTAATACCCTCCAGACCAGGCAACATCCTGGTAAACCTTTTCTGTACTCCCTCCAAAGCTCCGACGTCCTTCTGGTGGTGTGGCGACCAGAACTGGACGCAGTTTTCCAAATGTGGCCGAACCAACGTTCGATATAACTGCAACATCATATGTCAACTTTTACACTCTATGCCCCGTCCAATAAAGGAAAGCATGCCATAAGCTTTCTTTACCACCTTTTCCACCTATGCTGCCACCTTTAAGGATCTGTGGGCTTGCACACCCAGATCCCTCTGTATGTCTATACTCCTGATGGTTCTGCCATTTATTGTATTAGATCCCCTGCAGTGGATCAATCAAAATGCATCACTTCGCATTTATCTGGATTAAATTCCATCTGCCATTTCTCCGCCCAATTTTTCAGCCTATCAATATCCTGCTGTATTCTCTGACAATGTTCATCACTATCTGCAACTCCAGCAATCTTTGTGTCGTCCGCAAACTTACTAGTCAGACTAGCTGGACCGGAGGATGCAAAATGTAGTGTTAACGTCATAGTTAGGGTTCTAGAGAAACGTCAACTTAATCTGAGGGAAGTCCATTCAAAAGTTTGATGGCAGCGGGAAAGAAGATATTCTTGTTTCGGTTGGTACGTTTCCTCAGACTTTTGTATTTTTTTCCGAGGGAAGAAGGTGGAAGGGAGAATGTCCGGGGTGCATGGGTCCTTGATTATGCTGGCTGTTTTTCCCGAGGCAGCGGGAAGAGTAGCCATAGTCAATGGATGGGAGACTGGCTTGTGTGATGGACTGGGCTTCAATCATTACCCTTTGTAGTTTATTGTGGTCTTGGACAGAGCAGGAGCCATATTCAAGCTGTGATACAACCAGAAAGAATGCTTTCCATGTTGCATCTGTAAAAGGTGGTGAGAGTCGTAGCAGGTGTGCCAAATTTCCTTAGTCTTCTGAGAAAGTCGAGGTTCATTGTTGAATGCACTAAATTACTAAACATTTATTACTTTTCCTTTTGTGCTGTTCTTATTCAAAAGAGAAATAATTGAAAAGATATTACTCTGCTCGTTGCTGGTGTCCTTTTGTTCGTATCGATTTAAATTAGTTTCTTATCCATTCGACGGACATGGGTATCTTTGGCTGGCCAGCATTTATTGCCCATCACATAATTTTGAAAAGAATGCAGCTCATAACAAGACTAGTGAAACAAGGTAATACACTTCAGAAGGAGTGGTGATTAAACCCTATCATGGTCGAGTCAGGCCAATCGTCTTACATTGTTGGGGTCAGTCTGCAATGCAACGTGGTCAAATAACCCATAAATGTTCACTCGGGGGCCATCGTGGCCGCTTGAGTTGCTTTTGTTTTTAATTCCCATTGACAAATATGGAAATAATGAGGCGGTTCAGTAAATTTGACCACACAGCTGTCAGAATAATATTTTCCTTGGGACAAAAGGGATCGAGGGATACTGGGGGGAAGGAGGGATCAGGATACTGAATTTAGTGATCAGCCATGAGCATGATGAATGGTGGAGCAGGCTCGAGGGGCCTACTTATTTTCTATGTTTTTAAATATTGCCTCTCAATCTCAAGGGACTTCTCTATTTGAATCCTATCAGGAAGGGCATAAAATATTGTAACTCGAGAAGGAGCAGGCCATTCGGCCCTTCGAGCCTGCACCACCATTCATTTTGACCATGGCTGATTATCCAATTCTGTATCCTGATGCACTCTTCCCCCCATCACCCTCGATCCCTTTCGCCCCAAGAGCTGTATCGAATTTCTTCATAAAATCAGACAATGTTTTGGCCTCAACTACTTTCTGTGGTAGTGAATTCCACACATTCACCTCCCGCTGGGTGAAGAAATTTCTCCTCACCTCAGTTCCAAATAGTTTACCCCTTATCCTCAAACTATGACCCCTAATTCTGGACTCCCCCACCATTGGGAACATTCTTTCTGAACCTACCCTGTCTAATCCTGTCAAAATTTTACAATTGATCTACCTTTTTGGCAGATGGGGATTTTTCATCATTTCACTTCAAGTTTAAAGTTTTATTTATTGGTGTCACAAGCAGGCTTACATTAATACTGCAATGAAGTAACTGTGAAAATCTCCTATTCACCACAGTCTGGCACCTGTTCGGATACACTGAGAGAGAATTTAGCACGGCCAATCCACCTAACCAGCACGTCTTTTGGACTGTGAGAGGAAACAGGAGCACCCGGAGGAAACTCACCTCTACACTGGGGAGAACGTGCAGACTCCACGCTGACAGTGACCCAAGCCAGAAATCTGTCCGAAAGATGTGCAGGTTAGGTGCACTGGCCATGCTAAATTCTCCCTCAGTGTACCCGAACAGGCGCCAGAGTGTGGGGACTGGGAGATTTGTACCGTAACTTTATTGCAGTGTTAATGTAAGCCTACTTGTGACTCTAATAAATAAACCTTTATTTTTGAAATTACTGTTTTTTGCCCGCTATACAAAGCAGAACGGACATAGCGAAGGAAAGGAGGGGGTGCAGAATGCACTGTTACAGTCATAGCTAGGATGTGGAGAAGGATCAACCAAAATCACAGAATGCCTGCAATGCAGAACGAGACCACCAAGCCCGTGCCGACAACAATCTCACCCAGGCCCGATCCCCATAACCCCACATATCCCTGCTAATTCCCCTGACCTAACCTGCATATCACTGAACTGTGCGAGGAAACCGGAGAACCAGGAGGAAACCCACGTAGACACAGGCAGAACGCAGAAACTCCACAGGGACATGACCCAAGGCTGGAAATGAACCCAGTATCTGGTGCTGTGAGGCAGCAGTGCAAACCACTGTGCCATATGAGGTAGGTCCATTCAAAAGTCGGAAAGCAGCAAGGAAGAAGCTTGAGTCGGTTGGTGCGTGTCCTCATACTTTTGTATTTAATTCTCAACAGAATAAGGTGGAAGAGAGAATGTCCTGTGTGCGTGGGTCCTTGATTATGCTGGCTGCTTTTCCGAGGCAGCGGGAAGTGTAGACAGAGTCAGTTGATGATAGGCTGGCTTGCATGATAGGCTGGGCTTAACTCACGGCCCATTGCAGGTTAGATGCAGCTGTGGTTGTAAGGTGAACATTTGCTTTGATTGATTTGATATTTGGGGTGGCAATATGGCACAGTGGTGAGCACTGCTGTCCCACAGCTCCTGGGACCCGCGTTCAATTCCGGCCTTGGCTCACTGTCTGTGTGCAAAGAACAAAGAACAATACAGCACAGGAACAGGCCCTTCGTCCCTCCAAGCGTGCACCGATCATGTGTTCCCAACTGGACCATCCGTTCGTATCCCTATTTTCCCAGTCTGTTCATGTGGCTATCGAGATAAGCCTTAAATGATCCTAGCATGTCTGCCTCAACCACCTTGCTTGGTACTGCATTCCAGGCCCCCACCACCCTCTGTGTAAAATATGTCCCCCGCATATCTGTATTGAACCTTGAACTTGTGACCCCTTGTGTTTGACATTTCTAACCTGGGAAAAAGCTTCCAACTGTTCACCCTATCTATGCCCTTCATAATTTTATAAACTTCAATAGGTCGCCCGTCAACCTCCGTCTTTCCAGGGAAAGCCTCGTTTACTCAATCTCTCCTCATAGCTAATACCCTCCAGACCAGGCAACATCCTGGTAAACGTTTTCTGTGCTTCCTCCAAAGCACGTCCTTCTGGTAATGTGCCGACCAGAACTGGACGCAGTATTCGAAATGTGGCCTAACCAACGTTCTATATAACTGCAAAATCATATGCCAACCTTTCTACTCTATGCCCCGTCCAATAAAGGGAAGCATGCCATGTGCCTTCTTCGCCAACTTTTCCACCTGTGCTGCCACCTTTAAGGATCTGTGGACTTGTACACCCAGATCCCTCTCCTCTGTGTGTCTATAGTCTTGATGGTTCTGCCATTTATTGTATAGCTCCCCTCTGCATTAGATCGACCAAAATGCATCACTTCGCATTAATCGGATTAAATTCCATCTGCCAATTCTCCGCTCAATTTTTCAGCCTATCTATATCCTGCTGTATTCTTTGACAATGTTCAACTCGAGCAGCAACTCCAGCAATCTTTGTGTCGTCTGCAAACTGACTAATCAGACCAGCTGGTGCCACTGGGAGAATGCAATCTTTGTGTCGACCACAAACTTACTAATCAGACCAGCTGGTACCACGGACAGAACGCACCAACGTGCAGTTGGTACGTTCTCCCCGTGTCTGCATGGGTTTCCTCTGAGAGCTCTGGTTTCCTCCCACACTCCAGAGACGTGGGGGTTAGGTTGATTGGCCATGCTGAATTGACCCTAGTGTCAGGAGTAAATACATGGAGTTATGGGAATACGGCCTAGGTGGGATTGTGGTCGGTGCAGACTTGATTGGCCGATTTGCCTCCTTCTGCACTGTAGGAATCTGTGATTTGATGTTTCATATAGACGTAGATTTGTAGCATTGGTCGTGATTCTCCCATCGCGACCCACAACTTTTCTGTTGGGTCGCGGTGGGAGACGCGCATCAACGGCCGGGAACGCATGCGCATCTCCCAGAGCTGGCGAACAGTCGTCGGTCAGACCATGCTGGAAACTGGCGGGAAGGCAGGTAAGTAATTGAATGTGTTTTTAATGCATTTTAAGTATGTTAAGCAGTTCATTATTGGGACCTTTCAGTTCCTGATTGTATCTCCTACCCTTCCAGGAGAACTTCATTCCGACGGGTTTCAGACTAGCTCCCCACATTCGGGGAACTAGTGGGAGACCCCGCTGGAGTGGAATGGGGGGCAATCGGGACTCCCCAGGGGGTCGGGCGGCAGGGGCTGGTGCCCCCTGGGCATGGGCACCCTGGCAGTGCCAGTCTGTGCCCCGTGGCACTGTCCAATGGGAAAAGTGCCCATGCCCAGGGGGCACCTTGGCACTGCCTCATTGTAAGCTATACTAGTTCCTTAATAGAAAACTAAAGATTAATTCCTGTAAAATTACATTGTGCATCATGTCATTGAGTTGACAGCAAATTAGCATCATGGCATTGCTGTTTTAACGGGAGAATCTGGCCTAAAAATCTCTTACTTATAATGTTGTGCGGAATAAAAAAAGACATTCCTTCTCATTTTAAACATCGGCAGTGTGTGAAACATGGGAGCTACAAAAACTTAGCACTGGAGTTATTCATGACGAAGCTTTGCCCGGAAGGCTCCCTTCTCATTTGGATTGAAACCATCAAGTAATTCCCGGTGGCCACATGATGGTTTTGCCTTGTTAAGTTTTGCATGATTTGGGGTTGAATGGAATCCAGTGGTTCAGTTCCGTTTTTCCATTGGCTTCAAGCGGATCGAGTTTATACAGCTTGAAATTCCATGACATGACTTGAGCATGATCTTTGTCTAAGTGGAAGCCGGTGTCTGTTTTATGGTTCCTTTCCCAGTTAACTCTTTGTGTGCCAGTCCGTCATTTTAAAGTGTGCTTTCCTTACGTTTTTCCCCTTACAGTCCCTCCTTTTGGTCGGATTATAGCTTCAACAATACCTAGACCAACAATTATACATTCACATATACAAATTTTAGTTCTTCTCTGCTTCTTCGTTTACTCTGATGTCTTCATTTCTTCTGATGTCTTCGTTTCTTCTGATGTCTTCGGGGATCTTCATTAGGTGCTCTTCTTCGATGTACACACGGACTCCTGGCAAAATTCTCGTCAACATTATTTTAAAACAGAGTTTAAGTCATCCAACAGTTAGACAACAGACAATTATAATTGCAATGAGGATGACCAGTCCATGTAACAGGTACGACTCCCAGGACCCCCCCCCCTCCCCCCCGCCACTCGCCATTCCAGCCAACTACGTCCTCTCTTGGGTCCCTGTCTGAAGCAATCAAGTTGTTTCCTGATGTCGTTGATGACCTGTGTAATGTTGTAAGACTCATCTGTGACGGGTTATGCATTTATTGCCCATGATTGCACATACTCCCCCTTGTTGTGCTAACTGGTAGTCCACTGTGTATCCACTGTGTATTTTGCCATTTCTCAAATTAAATCGGGATAAATTGGGATAAATTGTTGAGCTACCTTCTAGTTGAAAATCGAAATGACCTGGAAGATTTATTGATATCACATGGACAGGTAGTTGGGAATATGTACACGTGCTAGAATTGTGAAACCTGATGTAGATGAGGGAAATGCTGTTCCAATTAAATAGCATCCTTATAAGTTTAACACTCTACAATTGGCGCAGTTTCAAAAGGAGATTGAAAGTATGCTCAAAATGAGATAATTAAATTGACTTTCAGCGAGGGGAGTTCACCCAAAGTGATAGCGCCAAATGCAGATGGCACAAATAATTATGTGTGGACGCCAGGGAAATTATTGCTGTTACAAAATCAGGCTCAGTCTATTCCTCGGTTGACCGACTGCATTGAGAAGGTGTGACAATCTTGTTTTCTCTCAAGACTTGATTTACTCAAAGTTGACTGGCAGGACCTGTTGACTGGTAGAAATAACAGTTAAGAAAACTACTATTTAAATGGTAAAAAAAGTGCAGCATGCTGCTGTGCAGGGGGACCTGGGTGTCCATGTGCAGGAATCTCAAGGAGTTGGTTTGCAGGTGCTACAGGTAATTAAGAAGGCAAATGGAATTTTGTCCTTCATTCCGAGAGAGATGCAGTTTAAAAACAGCGAGATTATGTTGCAGATGTATAAGGTGCTGGTGAGGCCACACCTGGAGTACTGTGTACAGTTTTGGTCTCCTGGCTTGAGAAAGGATATGCTGGCACTGAAGGGGGTGCAGAGGTTGATTCCGGAGTTGAGAGGGTTGGCTTATGAGGAGAGACTGAGTAGACTAGGGCTATACGTTTTGGAATTCAGAAGAATGAGGGGATATCTTATCGAAACATATAAGATTAAGATGGGAATAGATAGGATAGAAGCAAGGAAGTTGTTTCCCCTGGCGGGTGAAACTATAACCAGGTGGCATAGCCTCAAAATAAGGGGAAGCCGATTTAGGACTGAGTTGTGGAGGAACGTCTTCACCCAAATGGTTGCGAATCTGTGGAATTCACTGCCCAGTGAAGCAGTTGAGGCTATCACATTGAATGTTTTTAAGGTAAGGATAGATAATTTTTTGAAAAGTAAAGGAATTAAAGGTAATGGTGAGCGGGCGGGTAAGTGGAGCTGAGTCCACAAAAAGATCAGCGATTATCTTATTGAATGGCGGAGCAAGCTTGAGGGGCCAGACGGCCTACTCCTGCTCCTAGTTCTAATGTTCTTATGTTGTTATGTACCCTTATCCGAAAGGGCACAGGATATTTCAGTCTTTCTGAAACCAAATGGTTTTTACCACTTCAGAGTAATTAGGGAGCAGAAGTAAGCAAATGCAGACTTTCGAACCTGCTCTGGTATTCTATCACATCATAGCTGATCTCTCCCTGGTCTGAAATGCAACTTCACGATCTGTTCCCTATATCCATCTTTCTTTTTGTTTAGAAACATGTCTTTCTTGGAGTTTATGACCGTTTGAAGTATGGTAGGATGACTGATTGGCACACCAGGTGGGATAGTTCTTTTTTCACCCAAGAGTGCTTAGTTCCAGTGTGCTTGCTGATTCGTTAGAAGGTGCGTAGATTTCGGGCTGGGTGCAGCGTTCTGCATCCCTCTCCCTGGTATTTTTGGACGTTTATCTGACTTCAAGCATATCTGGGTGTGCTTTAAATTAGCTGCAGAATCCAATAACAAAACGTGAGAAAAGAGCTTCCCCTGCTAACCCAAACAGAGTCTGTTTATGGGGATTGTTGGAATGGAAGAGTCCATTTAATTGTTAAGGTTTATACAAAATCGTGGTGTTTCGTTATTTGTAATTGATACAAGTTAATGCTAATTTGCTTTCTATGTGTTAACTATTTCAAATAAAATGTATTTTCTAAAAGCTCCTTCGAGGATCACTCGAATCATGCCTGAAGTGAAACATCTCATGCTTACTCTTGCAAACTTCAAAGTGCAAAACATATAGATTATAAGAACAGGGGGCAGATCCAGGATTAAAATGTATCTTCCTTGCTTACATTTGGATTTTTGAACTCAACGATTGTGAGGGGTGAGCATATTTGTGTTTTCATTTCAGATCTTCTATTCAGGTTGAAATAGGAATAACTTGTGAAATTAAGGGTTACTCGGATGCGAAAGAGTTCTTGGGGTGGAAGAAATCAATGAGGGTGGTTTGCAAGAAGTGACTAAAACGAAGAATTTGGAATAGGCGAAAAAGTTGCAGTTGACATCACCTGAAGGCGCAAGGAAGGGTAATAGATAATGTTGGCGATAGCTCAGCGTTTAAAATGCCAGACACACAGTCAGCATCATTGGTAATGGCTCGAAGTCAATTTGAAATGAAGCAGCTCGAATTCTATGCAAGGAAAGACAGAGATCACCAAAGCCAAATAAAAGGATGCAATTACAGCAGGAAAAGATAGAGAAATGGAAGAACAACAAGCAAAAGAATTGAAACAGTTTGAATTCCAGATTGAAGAAGAGATAGGACAGCTTAAATTGCAGGCTGAGGAAAAAGTAAATGCAAGGCTAGCCCTAAAAAGTAAAGTTTATTTATTCGTCACAAGCAGGCTTACATTAACACCACAATGAAGTTACTGTGAAAACCCCCTAGTCGCCGCACTCTGGTGCCTGTTTGTGTATGAGGGATAATTTAGCATGGTTAATTCGCCTAACCTGCACATTTTTGGTTGTGGGAAGATACCAGAGCACCCGGAGGAAACCCACGCAAACACAGGTAGAATGTGCAAACTCCACACAGACAGTGATCCAAACCGGGAATCGAACTTGGGTCCCTGATGCTGGGAGGCATCACTGCTAACAACTGTGCCACCATGTCACCCACACGGCGCCAAAAAAAGCAAAACAAATCGGAAAAAGAGAGAGCATATGAAATTCGGAAACCGGAAATAAAAAGTGAACGTCAATTAAAATGGCGGCGGTAAAGGGAAGCGTATAGGTTGGAGTCGTGATGCAGGCGTTCAGGAAGAGCGCGACCGTGTTAGTCAAAGGCCAGGTGGGGTCAATTTAAATATGTGCAAGCGTCGTCAAGCTTTGATTAGGAGAATAAAGAAGCAAAATCAGTTTCTAAGTAGAGCTCATGAGGTGTTTGCGTCACTATCGGAAAAGCTGTCTGGGAATTCTGACGAAAAAAGCCATCGTGGGTGCATCTGAGCTTATGCCAGAAGCCTACAGACAATGGGTTCGAAATCTAAGGAAAGAACGTTGTCAAGCGTACATAGAATTTGAAAGCATCAAACCGAATAGTTTTGACAAGTGGATAAAGGCTTTGAAAATAGCTGAGACGTATGAAGCTCTTAGAGAAGGGATTCATGCGCAGGATTTTAAAAATGCATTTTCCGATGCAATAAGAACTCATGTGGAAGAGCATCGGGGTAAAAATGCTTGATGAACTTCAGAAATGACAATTGAAGAAAGATCAAAGAACAAGGACAATTATAGCAATGGAACAGGTCCTTCGTCCCTCCAAGCCTGAACCAACGAAGCTGTCCAACTGAACTAAAACTCCCTACCCTTCCAGGGACCATATCCCTCGATTCCCATCCTATTCATGTATTTGTCCAGACGCCCCTCAGAAGTGACTATTGCATCTGCTTCGACTATTTCCCAAGGCAGCGTATTCCAGGTATCCACCACTCTTTGTGTAAAAAAACTTGCCCCATACACCTCCTTTAAACATTTTCCCTCGCACCTTTATCTGATGCCCCCTCGTAATTGACTCTTGCGCCTTGGGAAAAAGCTTCTGATTATCCACACTGCCCTTGCCACTCATAATCTTGTAGCTTTCTATCAGGTCGCCCCAACACCCCCGCCACGTCTCCCCCCCCCCCCCCCCCATCGTTCCAGTGAGAACAAACCAAGTTTATCCAAACTCTCCTCATCACTAATGCCCTCCATACCAGGCAACATCATCTCTGTACCCAGTCGAAAACCTCCACATCCTTCTGTTAGTGTGGCGACCGGAATTGAACTCTCTGGGCCCAATCTTACCATTGCGTCGCGCGCGTTTCCAGGCGGGAAAACGTGGTAAATTCGGGTGTGCGGCCACTAACGCGATCTGCGCCCGTGTCCGCGCAGATGGCCACTTTACCAAGACCAGGGAATGGCCGTGATCAGATTCACGCCCGAAACGGGCACAATGCGACTTAAATGCATTTGCATGCATTTCACTTGAATTAATGAACTGCCCGCCCAACTTTATCAGCATTTCGCCCTTTACCACAGCGTTCGCCAATCCAGGATCGCGCTGAAATGGACATGCTGAATAAAAGTCTAATTCTGGCGCTCCAGCTGCTGAAGACGTGAGTTCAGAGCTTCCAACGGCTCTCTGACTCAGATCGTTGTCTGATTTGGGGCAGCGGGTGTGGGGGGGGGGGGTGGGTGGGGGGAGGGAGGCGGCCAGTTCATTCTCTGGCGAGGGGGGGTGGATGGAGGAGGAGGTGGATCGGATGTACCTCTGCGGTGGCGGGGGGGGGGAGTGTGGGGGGAGGGCAGTGCATCCAGATCATTGTCTGGGGAGCGGGGCGGGAGGGAGGAGGAGACGGGTCAGATATATCGCTGGCGGGGCGGGGAGGGAGGGGAGTGAGAACAGATCATTCTCTGGGGGTGGGGAGGAGTGAGGACAAATCAATCTCTTGGGAGGGGGAAGGGGGTGGGGGGCAGGAGAGAGGCGGATAAGATGTATCTCTGGCGGGGGGTAGCGGGGAGGCCAGATGGATCTCTGGTGGTGGAAATGGGGGAGGGCAGGGGAGGGTCCGCTGCCACTCTGCGGGCGATCTGTGGGGGGGGAAGGGGGCAGGGGGTCAAGATCGGTCTGGGTAGCGGGTGGGTGGGTGGATAAGTGGGACCGTGATGTCTGTTGGGGCCATCACTCCCGGTTTCACTCCCGGGTCACTTTCTCCGCATTTTATGGACCGGGAGCGAACTGACATGGCACGCTTTTGAAATTTATTTTCTAATTGCGCATGCGCAGTTCAGAGCTCCGATCGTTTCAGGTGCGCTAAGCCCCGCCCACAGCGCGAATGGGACTGGCGATTGTTTTTTTCAGTCTAAGTGCTAATAGGAGCGCCTGAAAGCAGATTTCCAACTCGCATCTAAATTGTGCCCAAATTCAGCACTTAGAATGAAAATGGTAAAATCAGACCGTAAAATTTAAGTGGGCCTCAACTAAGTTTCGAAAAGGTTGCAACATGGCTTGCCAGTTTTTAAACTCAGTGCCCCGGCCGATGAAGGCAAGAATGCCATATCCCTTCTTGAGTACCTTCTCCACGGCATTGCCACTTTCGGTGGTCTGTGTGACTGTACCCCCAGATCCCTCTGTCTATCAATACTCTTAAGGTTTCTGCCATTTATTGTATATATCCTATCTGTATTGGACCTTCCAAAAAGCATTACCTCACATTTGTCCGGATTAAACTCCATGCACCATCTCTCCGCCCAAGACTCCAACTGTTCTATATCCTGTTGTGTCCTCTGACCGTCCTCATCAATATCCAGAAATCCACCAACCTTTCTGTCATCTGCAAACGGACTCTTCAAACAAGTTACATTTTCCTCCAATTCATTTCTTAAATTACAAATAACAAATTTCCCAGCACTGATGCCTGAGGGGCGCCATTTGTCACAGCCCTCCATTCAGAAACACACCCTTCCACCTCTACCCTCTGCCTTCTATGACAGACATGATGTGAAGATGCCGGCGTTGGACTGGGGTAATCACAGTAAGAAGTCTCACAACACCAGGTTAAAGTCGAACAGGTTAATTTGGTAGCAAATGACACTAGCTTTCGGAGCGCTGCCACTTCGTCAGGTGAGTGGGAGTTCTACTCACTCACACGGTATTTTATACACAGTGGGAGTTCAAACTGTTTGTGAATGGAACTCCCACTCACCTGACGAAGGGGCAGCGCTCCCAAAACCAGTGGCTTTTGCAACCAAATAAAACTGTTGGAATTTAACCTGGTGTTGTGAGACTTCTTTCTATGACAGAGCCAGAGCAGTATCCGTCTCACCTGTGACCCCATGCCACTTTTCCTTCTGTGCCAGTCTGCATTAGGGGCCTTGTCAAAGGCCTTACTGAATTTCATTTAGACAACATCCACTTCCCTACCGTCATCAATTATTTTCGTCACTTCCTCGAAAACCTCGATCACGTTAGTGAGACACGACGTCCTCTTCACAAAATCATGTTGCCTCTGGCTAATACGTCAACTTATCTCCAAGTGGGAGTAAGTCCTGTATCGAGCAATCCTCTCCAATAACTTCCCTACCACTGATGTAAGGCTCACCGGCTTGCAATTACCTGGATTATTCTTGCTACCCTTCTTAAACAAAGGAAGAGCATTGGCTAATCTCCAATTATCTGGGACCTCCTCTGTCGAGAGTGAGGATACAAAGATTTCTCTCAAGGCCCCAGCAATTTCCTCCCTTGCCTCTCTCAGTATTCTGGGGTATATCCCATCAGGCCCTGGGGACTTGTCTATAGTAATGTTTCTCAAGAACCCCAATACCTCCTCCTTTTTGATCTCAACATGACTCAAATTATTTACACACCCTTCCCCAGACTCATCATCCACCAAGTCCTTCTCTTTGTTGAATACTGACGCAGAGTATGCATTTAATACCCTGCCTATTTCCACTGGCTTCACACATAGATTCCCTCCTGTTGTGGGAAAAATCCACTATTAGTCAGATCTCAAGGTTCCAAAAAATAGAGTTTCTTCAACGGAGCTCCGTGGAGACAAGGCACAAGTCAGTAGCAAACCTTCTCTCAGTAAAATGACGGGAATGGCGGTCCATCTTTATACTTTTTACACAATAGATGGACCGGAGATTTGAACATTATCACATCGTTATAGGCAGATACAAACAGATACAAACATTTAACATAGTATTGTTCTTATGAACGGGTACATTTCCTATGTCTGTGGCTGTCAATGGTTGGTTTCGGCTCATTCAGGTGCTAATCGGTTTTCCTGCATTCATATTTTCCCGCTCTTTCTATGACGAATCTACTCCCTTTGTCTCGGGTTTTCCTTGTCTAAAAGATGTCTCGATCTTTGGCTGGCTTCCTTAGGTGTTTGTTATCTTTAAATCACTGTCTGTGATTCTAAATGGCTTGTCTGTTGGGTTTGATTTCAAGTGATCTTTGTCTAAGTGGAAGCCGGTGTCTGTTTTATGGTTCCTTTCCCAGTTAACTCTTTGTGTGCCAGTCCGTCATTTAAAAGTGTGCTTTCCTTACGTTTTTCCCCTTACAGTCCCTCCTTTTGGTCGGATTATAGCTTCAACAATACCTAGACCAACAATTATACATTCACATATACAAATTTTAGTTCTTCTCTGCTTCTTCGTTTACTCTGATGTCTTCATTTCTTCTGATGTCTTCGTTTCTTCTGATGTCTTCGGGGATCTTCATTAGGTGCTCTTCTTCGATGTACACACGGACTCCTGGCAAAATTCTCGTCAACATTATTTTAAAACAGAGTTTAAGTCATCCAACAGTCAGACAACAGACAATTATAATTGCAATGAGGATGACCAGTCCATGTAACAGGTACGACTCCCAGGACGCCCCCCCCCCCCCCCCCGCCCCACCACTCGCCATTCCAGCCAACTACGTCCTCTCTTGGGTCCCTGTCTGAAGCAATCAAGTTGTTTCCTGATGTCGTTGATGACCTGTATAATGTTGTAAGACTCATCTGTGACGGGTTATGCATTTATTGCCCATGATTGCACATACTCCCCCTTGTTGTGCTAACTGGTAGTCCACTGTGTATCGTGTCTGCTGTGCATATAATCTCAGTTCAGCCATTTCTTGGTTAACAGCCTCCAGTGCTTTTGAATTGCTGTTTCCCAGGATTGTTAGTCCACAAACAATATGGTTTCTATTCTTTGCTCCAATTACCCCGGCTGACACCACCCCCCCCCCCCCCCCGCCTCCCAGAGATAAAGCTCCAAGGAACCCATATCCCAGTGAGGATCCCATTGTGCCCGGGGCTTCCCAGTCAGCGCAGAATTCCTTGCTGATAGCGCAAGTTACTATTCTCCTCCGAATATACCCCTTCTGTGGGCATGGAACAGTCAGTGGTCCGATTGTTCCTACTGCAAAACGGTTTGGGAGGTTTGGTGTTTCTGTCATGTAGGTACCATTGAAGAGGAACACATATCCCTTCTTAGCCCGGTAACACGTAGTGTGCCGATTATGAGTTTGCTCATACTACCAATTGTTCAGTTTACTTGGTTTCCCGTTTGATTCCACCACCTGGTCAGTATCAAAGGGATATGTCCATTTGGCTGAGCTTACGTGAGTTCCATTGCAGTGCCCACAAATAAGCTGTCTTCCCGCGGTTATATTTAAACATTTCCGTTCATCACAAATACAATCTGTCCCTTGTGAACCCGACAATGAAACAGCACTTTATACAGTTAGTGTTCGAGTAAATTTAAATGGTTTTCACAGTAGTGATCTTTGAAAGCACAGTCAAAATGATATCTGACAGCAAGGAAGACAATTTGTTCTGTGTCTTTGTCAAAGAATATGCAGAACCTGATGGGGTAAGGTCAAGATGACACAAAGTGTTCGAATTGCTTATCAGAGGAGGGGTTCCGGCCAATGAATAAGAAAGGGCACAGAGGTAAAAATACCTTTCTGAATGTTCCAGATCATGTTCTCCTCCTGATCTTGCCCAGTTCTTGGAGAACATTGCCAAAGCTAATTTATCATCGTAACAACTCAAGTACATTTGGAATGAGAACCAATGTAGGAAAAAGAACTGAAGGAATATTGTAAATCAATCAGTTCGTCAAATATGTGATTTCAAAAAGTGTCGACATTGGAAAACAAGGACAGAAATAAGTGTAGTACTGTGATCTCAGCATGTTTTGATTTTGTATAAGACATATATGTTTATTGCTGAATAGTAGCAATGTGGAACGGAAAGGTTTTGAAAAATGAAACCATCTTTGAATGTTGATAGTCCATTTATTTTTGTAGTGGGAGGAGTCACGCCAGTTTGCCTTTGAAAACTGTATTTTTAATCATGTTTTCTGAAGTTATAAGCAGACTTAGATATCTCTGCTTCAAAGTCCTTTATGGCTTAAATGGGGTTTTGTTTATTTATGCCTCGGGACTCCTATTCTTCCTGGGATTCTTATGATCCTTAACTGTCGGAGAAAGAATGATTGACAGTTCAGTTAACAGGAGTTGTTTAACTTTGAGTTTCGGGCTGCTGGAATCACTTTTGGTTTAGAAGGTGCTTGGAAATCAGACTGAACAGTTCTGTTTCATGCTGGCATGCTGAAAGCTGGCCTTTTTGCCTTCCTGGATTGAAACTTCGACTGTTGGTTGCTTGCTCGCTGGCAACTAGTGTGTCTCTGTCTCTTGAAGTGCTTTGCAGATTTTTTAAAAAGTGTCCAGCAATGGCACTATCGCTACCTCGAGGGCTGTTGGAGGTTACAAGGATGGGAAGTCAGAGTTTCAATTCTCCAAACAAAGGACTAAGTTCCAGCATTACGTGGACAGTCTTTTTTTCGGTGTTAAACATTTGACTGGGGTATGTTGATAAGGAGGTTTGTTTGTTTGGAACTTTTCATATAGTTGTTTATGTTCTTACATTATCATGGGCTTTTATCTCTTGTTTCTAATTGGTAGAAGTTACTGTGACAAGTTAATTATACTTTAAATAAAATTTGTTTCATCAAAGCTCCTGGTGGGTCACTTGAATCACACGTGATCTAACATCCTATGCTGACCATAGCCAAATTCAACTTGTAATATTTATGATCCAGGCGGACCTATAAAACTGTTTGGAGTTTCTGACCTGGGTATTATACCAGTGTGTGTGTCTGTGTGTGTGTGTGTGTGTGTGTATGTGTTTGTTTGTGGCTGTGTGTATATGTGTGTGGGTCTGGTTCTATGTGCGGGTGTGTGTGGTTGTGTGTGGCTGTGATTGTTTGTATGGCTTTGTGTGACGGTTTACTTGCATTGTATGTGTTGTGAGTGTCGGTGGGTGCAAATTTGTTTGTCTGCCTGAGTGAGTGGGTGGGTGGGTTTAGTCCTGCATGTGTTTGTGAGTCTGTGTATTTTTGTGTGTGTGTTTGTGTGAGTCTTTCTGCAAATGTGTACATTTGTGTATTTGCTTCAGAAAATATTGTTTATGCCTGTGTATCTTTACATGGTTCTGTTTTTGTTTATGTTTCTCTGTGTGTGCATGCCTGCATGAATATCTGTGTGTATCAATGAATGGGGGCGATTCTCCCAAAAAATACTAAGTGTCGAATTTGGATTAAAATTAAAATTGGAATAAACCGCGTTGTTTCTTCCAGCAGGAGTTTCAAAAAGGAGCTCTCACATTCTGTACTCTGCAAAGGTCACCAGCGTGTCCGTTAGCACAAATCAGTGGGTGGAGCTTATTCCCGTCCGAGAACACAACAAGGTAGCGCATGCGCCGATCTGTCAGTACCGAAAGCGACGCATGCGCCGTGGCCCACATTGCCAGTGGAACATAGAACATAGAACAGTACAGCACAGAACAGGCCCTTCGGCCCACGATGTTGTGCCGAGCTTTATCTGAAACCAAGATCAAGCTATCCCACTCCCTATCATCCTGGTGTGCTCCATGTGCCTATCCAATAACCGCTTAAATGTTTCTAAAGTGTCTGACTCCACTATCACTGCAGGCAGTCCATTCCACACCCCAACCACTCTCTGCGTAAAGAACCTACCTCTGATATCCGTCCTGTATCTCCCACCACGAACCCTATAGTTATGCCCCCTTGTAATAGCTCCATCCACCCGAGGAAATAGTCTTTGAACGTTCACTCTATCTATCCCCTTCATCATTTTATACACCTGAAGGATTGCTGGAAAATTGGATCGCAGTCCAAATGGGTCCCCCGCACATGGGGAGCAATTGTAAACCCTGGTCAAGTGAAATACTCCTATCTAAGGGGACGGGAGGCGGGTTGGCGGAGAGGTTCCTAGACCCAGATACTTCAGCTCTGGGCCCTCTAATTACATTTTTTGATTTTGATTGTATTTATGATTGAAAAATGTATGACCATACAGTGAAAAGTCATGTTTCTTGCGCTCTATACAGACAGAGCATACCGTTCATAGAGAAGGGAACGAGAAAGTGAAGAATGTAGTATCACAGTCACAGCTGGGGTGTAGAGAAAGATCAACTTAATGCAAAGTAGGTCCATTCAAAAGTCTGACGGCAGCAGGGAAGAAGCTGTTCTTGAGTCGGTTGGTATGT
Source organism: Mustelus asterias (assembly GCF_964213995.1). Classification (NCBI taxonomy): domain Eukaryota; kingdom Metazoa; phylum Chordata; class Chondrichthyes; order Carcharhiniformes; family Triakidae; genus Mustelus; species Mustelus asterias. The sequence goes on from NW_027590594.1 coordinate 240,196, forward strand.
GACCTCAGGCTTTTGTATTACAACATGTGGTCATCGCTATTTAAAGAATTCATGCAGCTCCACACCGATTGCTGGCGTGGAGCTGATGGGGCTGGATATCCGGCTGCCGGAGAGTCACGGAGGTTACAGCGCCCAATGGGGAGCCCGCTAGACAGCCTCTAATTGAGTCTCTCAACCAGCTGTGCTGCTAATGTAGTGGAGAGGCTCGGAGAATCGCTGGCAGTGTATTTGTCTGGGAGAGTGTTTTATTGTTTGCCTTTGTCGGTTTGTGTTTGTGTGATTTTGTAATGCTGTGTATCTCGGGGATTGTATGTGTGTTCCTTTGACATCGGAGAATTTTTGTGTGTGTGTTTGTGTTCCTGTTTCTCCAGGAAAAAATGTATATGTGAGTGTGTGTTCCTGTGACTAGGAGAGTTTGTGTGTGTAGCGTTGTTCTCTTCTGCCTCGAGGAGAGTTTCTGCGCATGTGTCTGTGTCCATGTGTCTCTGGGAGATTGTGTGTTTTTTTTATTCATTCGCGTGACATGAGCATCACTGACTGGCCAGCATTTATTGCCCATCCCTAGTTGCCCTTGAGAAGGTAATGGTGAGCTGCCGTTTTGAAATGCTGCGGTTCATATTTTCTATGTTCTATTAGATGAGCCCAGAAGGGAAGGAAATTGTTCGGCGCAACTTGTGGGCCGAAGGGCATGTTTGCGCTGTAGCTTTTCTATGTTGTCTATGTTCTATATTCTGCGGGTTGTCGCACAATGCTGTTAAGGAGAGAATTTCAAGATTTTGATCCAGCGACTGCGAAGGAACAGCGATATATTTCCAAGTCAGGATGGTGAATGGCTTGGAGGCGAACGTGGAGTTCGTGGCATTCCCATGTATCTGCTGCCCTTGTCCTTCAAGATGGAAGTGGCCGTGGGTTTGCAACGTGCTGTCTAAGGATCTTTGGTGAATTGCTGCAGTACATCTTATAGATGCGACTGAAGCGTCGGTGGTGGATGGATTGAATATTTGCAGATGTGGTGTCAAACAAGCAGTCTGCTTTGCCCTGGATGGTAGCAAGCTTCTCGAGTGTTGTTTGAGCTCCACCTATCCAGGCAAGTGCAGTCTTCCATCACATTACTGACTTGTGCCTTGTAGATCGTGGATAGACTTTGGAGAGTCGGGAGGTGAAATACTCGCCACAGTATCCCTCGCCTCTGATCTGCTCTTGTAGCCACTGCATTTATGTGGTAAGTCGAGTTCAGTTTCTGGTCAATGGTAACCCCAAGGATGTTGATAGTGGGGGATTCATTGATGGTTCCATTATTGAATTTCAAAGGGCGGTAGTTAGAGTGTTCCTAATTGGTAGTGGTCATTGCCTGGCATTTGTGTGGCGCAAATGTTATTTGCCACTTGTCAGCCAAGCCTGGATATTGTCCAGGTCATATTACATTTGAACATGCACTCTTTCAGGATCTGAAGAGTCACGAATGCTGCTGAACACTGTGCAATCATCGGGGAACATCCGCATTTTTGACCTTATGACGGAGGAGGAAGATCATTGATGAATTAGCTGAAGATTGTTGGACCGAGGGCACGACCATGAGGGACTCCTGCAGAGATATCTTCGAACTGAGATGACTGACCATCCACAACCACAACCATCTTCATATGTATCAGAAATGACTCAAACCTGGGAGTTTGCCCTCTGAAACCCATTCGTTCCAGTTTTGCTGGGGCTCCGCGATGCCACAATCTGTCGATCTTGATGTCAAGGGCTGTCACTCTCTCCTCACTACTGGAATTCAGCTCTTTTGTCCATGTTTTAATGAACGCTGTAATGAGGGTAAGAGTTGAGTGAAACTGGCGAAACCCAAACTGGGCGTAACAGATCAGGTTATTGCTGAGCAGGTGCTGCTTGATAGCACTGTCGATGACCTCTTCCATTACTTTTACTGATGATCAAGTGAAGACTGATTGGGCGGTAACTGGCTGGGTTGGATTTGTCCTGCTTTTTATGTACAGGACATACCTGGGCAATTTTCCACATTGTTGGGTAAATGCCAGTTTTGTAACTGTATTGGAAGAGCTTGGGCAGGGGAGCGGCATGTTCTGGTGTACAAGTCTTCAGTACTATTGCCAGAATGCTGTCATGGCCCATTGCCTTTTCAGTATCCAGTGTCTTCAACTGTTTCTTGATATCACGTGCTGTGGATTGAATTGACTGGAAACTGGCATCGGAGATGCTGGCGAACACTGGAGGAGTCAGAGATGGTTCATCCATTCGACACGTCTGGCTGAACATTGCTGCGAATACTTCAGCCTTATCTTTTGCACTGAAGTGCTGGGTTCCTCCATAACTGAGGATGAGGGTATCTGTGGAGTCTCCTCCTCAGTTGCTTCATTGTCCACTATCATTCTCGACTGGATGTGGAAGGACTGCAAACCTAAGATCTGATCCGTTGGTTGTGGGATCACCGAGCTCTGTCTATCACTTGCTGTTTTGCCATTTGGCACGCAAGCAGTCCTGTTTGGTAGCTTCGCTAGGTTGACAATTCATTTTTAGGTAGGCCTGGTGCTGCTCCTGGAATGCCATTCCACATTCTCCATTGAACTAGGGTTGATCCCCTGGCTTGATGGTAATGGTTCGTGGGGGATATGCTGAGCCATGAGGTTGCAGATTGTGCTCGAGTACAATTCTACTGCTGTTGATGGCCACAGCGCCTCATTGGTGCCCAGTCTTGATTTGCTATGTCGGATCAAGTTCTATCCCATTCAGCACGTATAGCGCCACAAAAAGCAGTGGATGTTATTTTCAATGTGAAGGTGGGACTTCGTCTCCACAAGGACTGTGTGGTTGTCACTCTTACCGATTCTATCATGAACAGATGCATCTGCAGCGGCATATTGGGAAGCATGATGTCAAGTATGGTATTTCCTCTTGTTGGTTCCTTCACCATCTGCTACAGACCCAGTCTCGCAGTTATATACTTTCGGACCCGACCAGCCCGATCACTAATGCTGCTGCCAAACTTGGTGATGGACATTAAAATCCCCCACCGAGAGTACATTCTGCGCCCTTGCTACGCTCAGTGCGACCTCCAAGTGCTGTTGAACATTTTGGAGTCCTGATCCATCAGCCAAATGAGTACGGTATATGGTAACCAGAAAAAGGTTTCCTTGCATTTGTTTAACTGAAGACATGAGAATTGATGTGGCCCAGAGTCGATGTTAAGGACTTCCAGGGCAGCTCCCTCCCAACTGTGTACCACTGTGCCGCCACCTCTGCTCGGTCTGTCCTGCCGATGGGACAGGACAAATCAAGGGATGGTAGCGGTGGTGCCTGTCGTGTTACCTGTAAGCTATGATTCCGTGAGAATGACTCCGACAGGCTGTTGCTTGATTAGTCTGTGAGACAGCTCTCCCAAATTTAGCACTAGCCCCAGATGTTAGTGAGGAGGATTTCCAGGTTCGACAGGGCTGTTTTTATTTTCCGTAGTCTGTTCCAGTGCCCCGGTCGATGCCAGGTCGTCCGTCCAGTTTCAATTCTTTGTGGAGACTTTGTAGCGATTGTTACAAATGAGTGGCTTGCTCGGCAGTTCCACAGGCAGTTGAGAGTCAACCGCATTAATGTGGCTCTGGTGTCACATGTAGGCTAGACCAGGTAAGGACGGTACAAAAGGACATTGGTGAACCAGATGGATTTTTCTGACAATCGACAATGTTTTCATGACCATCAGGAGACTCATAATTCCAGATTATTTAACTGAATTCAAATTCCACCATCAGTCGTGGGGGGATTAGAACCCAGGTCCCCAGAACAATATCTGGGT